>NC_068574.1:57008831-57311861 GCF_025698545.1 Gossypium raimondii
TAATTAATCAAATGGAAGATATTTACTTGTATGGAAAGAAAAAAGAATGATTGCTCGAAATGAATGTAAATATGTATTTCATTAGAATAATAATGTTTAGGCTCAAGCCTCTTTCACAAAGGATTTCCTATCATTTCTAGGCTAAAAAAAAACAACGAAAATGTTCTGAGTATTACTCTGAATAAGCCCTAAAGACTACAGAGATTTCTTCCACAGTCCAATTGTTTAGCTCGCTCCCCGGTTCGCAAGGGCAGATCTCCAAGGCCCTTTTCTCTATTGTTTCTATAGCATTGATATGAACATTTTCCAACATCTCTTCAATGTCTTCGCTTCTGGGCACCCCACGCTTAGGATGGATAAACCCACCCTACACAAAAGATGTGGATATGTGGGGAAAAGTCATAGCCTCACACTTGACCTCTTTTCTGCTCAAACGTGCCCTTCTTCTCTCCTGTCTCTTTTCTATTTCCTTCTTTTGTTTCATGTCTGGTCTGTAGCCCAGGCCAAAGCGATCAAACTTGTCCTTCAGTACTGGTGTCTCAATTCTTCCCTGTAGATACCTTTCCAAACCTCTTCTTGGCAATGCTCCCATTCCTACCATCAACTGCAGACCCATCTTCATAGTCTTGGATATTTTTGGTACCGAAATTCTGCTTCCTTCAGCAACAAACATCGCGTTCACGAATTCTAATGACCGAAATGAATAATCCGTTGCCTCCTCATCGATTTCCACATAAGGTGCATCACCAGTTACTGTTGCGATGATATCCTCCTCCGCATTTATTGTTATCAAACGACCCTCTGATACTAACTTCACCTTCTGATGTAGCGATGAAGGTACTGCCCCGGCTGAGTGTATTCATGGCCTTCCCAATAAGCAGTTGTAAGAAGGCTTAATATCCATTACCAAGAAGTCCACCTCATGAGTAATTGGGTCAATCTTTAACGGTACCTCCATTCTCTCCATAACACTCTTTTTTGTTCCATCAAATGCCTTTACTATGCTCTGACAGGCTTTCATGTGTGAACTGTCCACCGGTAGCCGACTAAGAGTCGATAAAGGTAATACATTCAGTGCAGATCCATTATCAACCAAGACCCCTGGCAATATGTACCCTTTGCATCGGGTAGTAACGAGCAAAGCTTTAGTAGAACCCCTTCCTCCAGATGGTATTTCAACATCATTGAAGAAGATGAAATTGTCAGCACCTTTCATCAGTGCCTTTCGATGTACTTCTGAGCTTAAGAGCAAAGCTAATACAGAAATGCGGGCTGGTTGTTTGTGCAGTTGCTCTACAACACTGTATTCACTATGTTTCAGGAATTTTAAGAATTCCTTAGCTTCTTCTTTTATTGGCTCATTGATCGATAGTTCGGGCTCGATTGCTTTCCCTCTCTTTTGCTTTTCTGCCAAAGCTTCTTCCATTGTCGGCTCTATGTGGGGGTTTATCAAATCGTAGCGCTTCTCACTACGCGTGTGAAAACCTATATCTTGATCATTCTCCGCAGTACTAGTTAAAATCTCCTTTCCCGGGATGGTTGTGCTACACTCATATTTCCAAGGAACTTTCTTACTATCCTTGAAAGAGAAAGTTGCAGGTCTTTGAATAATGACCTTGGGTGGCACCTGAACTCTAGCTTCATTATACTTAGGTCGCGAAATGATGACCACAGGATAATTAGTCTTTGGAACTCCCGCCGTTAATTCTGATGTGCATATGTTTCTTTCCTCTTGAACTTCTTCATAGAACTCCACCTCTTTATTATCCATCATGCCTTGAACCACAGTTTTGAATTCTGTACATTCCTGTATCTCGTGTCCTGTCTCATGATCGAACTCACAGTAGTTTCCTTTCTGCTTGTAACTCTTTTCTGAATCTACAGCGATTAATCCCCTTTTTTTCATCTCCTTCCAGACCATTCTCAAAGGGGTTCTTACATCTACAAGATTTGTCTTGACATTTCTCCCTATGTTTCCGCTCATCATGTTTACCTCGTTATGATTAGGCAATGGGTTTTCTACATTGAGCGAGTCATCCAACTTGACAACATCCATTCCGATCAACTTTTCAACCAGTTTCTTAAAGGCTATACACTTTTCTATGCAATGTCCCAGTCCCCGCATGGTAGTCGCACTGCGCGCTCGCATTGTACCACTTAAGATACGGTGGTTGCAGAGGTTTTAGATAATGATAGGCAACAACATGTGTGTCGAATAACCTCTGATACAGCTCCTTATACGTCATTAGGATGGGCATAAATTGTAGCTTCTCAGTACTTTGTCTTGCTCCGGACTCCTGCCTTGATGAGCCTGACTGGTTAGTTGTCACCTTCCTCGGTTGATTCACTGTAATCGACATTGAGTAGCCTTTGTTATATGTACTTGCGTTATTTACCTCGTTCTCCTTCTTCCTCGAAGCTGCCCTTCGGTTACTTTCTCCTGAGTCAATCTTCTCGCTTCTAATAGCATTTTCATTCATTTCACCATTCATGACTATGTTACGGAAGCTTTTGGTGGCATTTCCCATCATGTACGTGATAAACGGGGCCTTCAAGGTGTTAATGAAGAACATCGTCGTCTCTTTCTCCAGGAGGGGTGGCTGAACCTAGACTGCGACCTCCCTCTACCTCTGTGCATATTGCCTGAAACTTTCACTTGGTTGCTTTTCCATGTTTTGCAAAGTGATTCTATCAGGAACTATATCTGTCACGTGACTGTATTGCCTCATGAATGCTTGAGCTATGTCCCTCCATAAACCAATCTTGGCACGGGTTAATTGATTGTTCCATTTGGACGCGGCCCCCGCCAAACTGTCTTGGAAGCAGTGTATTAACAACTGATCATTGTTAATGTAGCCAATCATCCTTCTACAGTACATTGTGATATGGGCCTCGGGGCAGCTAGTTCCATTATATTTTTCAAACTCAGGCATCTTGAATTTATGAGGAAGTATCAAGTCTGAGATTAAGCTTAGATCTTTTGCGTTGATTCCCTGGTTGCTATCAGCACTTTCCAAGACTTTAAAATTTTCCTCCAACCATTTATATTTATCCTCCCATTGTTTTGGTAATTCCACGTTCGCTTTTCCTTCTTCAGCAGCTTCATCAAAATATAAAATGATAGGATTAGGTGGGTTATCTCCTGGGCTTAAACTTGATACTCCTGGGAAAATCATGGGAACTAAGACACCAGTTTGGGGCATAATTGTGATGGATGGTCTCCTTGGGTATATTTCAGCTTGGGTTTGTACATTTGGCGGAGTAAAACCCAGAGGATATAACGGATCCTCGCTACCTTCTCTAGGATTAGCCATAGGGCCCTTTCCCTTATCTACTCCTCCCGTCAAAAGATGGGCCAATTCCGTCATGTCCTCGCGTATTTTATCTAGGCACTTTTGCATTTGCTCGAGTTTCTCTAATATTTGGTTCATTTCTTTAGTTTTTTGGCGAGTACCGTATTGATGCTTAATCGGTGAGCTTTTTTCGGTTTCCAGATTAGCTGTAATAATTTTAACCAATTAGGGTCTTTCGGTGGACTCTGATGCATATGATGTAATGCGAATGCATGAATGCAAAGAGACATCGATTCTGATTCAATTTCATTTAAAAAGCTTTACTAGAAAACAAATTTTTTTACATAAAACAGGTTACATATATGCTTTTGCCCTAATGCTCAGAACTTTAATTTTCCTAAGTAATGAAGCTAATTCCTGTCCCCGACTTGATTCCAGCTCATACTTTACGCTCAGTGCATCAGCTTGTACTGTTAGAATCTGCAGGTGATTAGCTACCTCCCGAATTTGAACCACGGCTTCTCCCATGATACGATCTCTATTTTCAACTTGACTCTGAGGATGGTGAAGTTGCTCACTCTGACGACTTTCGTTGATTTCCAAGTGCTCAGTCTGGATCTGAGAACTTCACAATGCCGATTCCAACTCTTCTATTCTTCCTTTCATTTCTTCGATCTTGCTCAAGCTTGCCTTCAATTCCATCGCAGAATTTCGACTTCGATACTAATGAAGGGATCTTTCTAACTCAGCTACTCTACCTTTTAGTTAAACTTTTTCCTTTTGATATTCTAACAAACTTTTTTCTAAATCTCTTTGAATTTCTTTTCCCATCCATTAGCCTTGATCTTTTCTTCCTGAATCTCTTGACGCCACTGTTTTGAAGTCTTCCCTAACCCAGCAGTTCTTATTGGTAACCTTAACTTCTTATAGTCCGTCTTCAAACTGTCCAGGTCTTCCTCAGCCTTGTTCTTACCTTTTCTTAATTTCTCAGTCTCTAACTTATGAACATCCATATCTAATCCCAAGTGCATCTTTTCTTCTTCCAACTGCTTAATTTTCTTTTCAAGCTTTGCATTCCTCTTCTCAAAATATTGCTTCATTATCTCTAATTCGGAGGGAACAACCCGCAAATGTTCTTCTAATGATTGACCATCTCCTTGGTTTGACCTTGGGATGTTATCATTGATTCTTCTAGCCCACCATTCATTATATTCAGGGGTCGTCATCGGGCCTATGGCTAATCTCTTCATTCGTCGAGTTTGGTCCTATGCACTGGTTATCTCTCGAATATTCTTTTTATAACCATTGTCCTTAAATGAGAATTCGAACTCAACTAGGCCTTGGGTCACGGGTATAAACTGCCTCGACTTGTACTGTCTTAGTACCATCAATGGGGCATAACCCACAGCTCCCCAGATTCCAAGTAACGGGACCCAATCATAACTACCACACCGGTACAAGATTTCATTCAGAAGCAACCACGAGGCCCTCCACTCGATGTCCTCCTCACGAAAATTCTGAAGAATAACCAACCATTTCTCTTCCGAGATGTCATCTCTCCTTGGCGTAGCCGCTATCTTTTATAATGGCGAATAATTTTCAAAGAACACTCGATACGAAACCTTGTCAATTTTCCAAAAGTGACTGTGGAACCACGCAAGTAGAAGTTGCACACATCCAATGAATCGACCTTCACCCGCCCTTCGACATGCATTTAGCGACCTAAAGGTTTGTGCTAAAATTACCGGAATCGGTGTAACCCCCTTATCAAGTCGGTCGAAGAGATCTGATGTCAACTCATCTACGTGCCCTAGGAAAAATTACTAGCCCATAAATGCTCAAAGCAAAGACGTTGACTTTTTTCCTCTTATCGGGGTGCGCCAAAATCAGCTATTGCAGGCTTTTCCAAGGGATACATTTGTTTTGCCCCTTCTTCTTGATCCGTGCTGTGACCCACTGCTCACTCATTCCGGTGACATTCATCAACTTCTTTACAAAGGTTGGGACATTAACAGCCCTAGAGTAGACTTTATCGACTTGGATCTTCGGGCAACGAAGCAAAGCTGTATATTCTTCTATAGTGGGCACTAAATCAACCCTTCCGAAGGTAAAGCAACTATATACGGGGTTCCAAAACTGAGCAAAGGCCCGAAATAGATGCTCATCTACCTTAATGTCTAGTAGATACGATAAATCCCCATAACTAGAGTGGAACAAATGCTTAGCTTCGTCATTCCAATGATCCCATATTACCTTTAATTCCCGAAAGTTATTTTGCCCTTACACTGATACGGGTGTAGTCCCACAACTCCGACGTGAATTCCTCGGCTAGGCTATCTCCTTTCTCCAATTGTGTTTTCTCTGACCACATACGGACAGCAGCATTGTCCTCTACTTTATCAAGAAATTCGTTCTCCATGCTAAACTTTCTAATTTAGTAATCGAACTTGAATCGACACTATTTTGAATATGAAGTGACATGTAAGATAGCAAGAATACCCTAAGTTAGTACGATATACAAAAAACATCACTTCAAGTAGATAAAAGAATCAAACACCTATCTGGGTAACCGCTAGGGTTTCCACCGTATGATCAAGGGTGGGCTCCTAGTGTTTTCTATATGCGACTTGGTTCTAAAGTTGAGGTACCCGAACCAGCAGATTCCTCGATCTTCACCCATTATAGGCTCATATAGACCGAGTTCAGTTTGGGGGAAAACATTTCCCTATGGCTACACGGAGATTAAAAATCTCACGAAGACATAGATCTTGATGTATCCGGAAGTAGAGGTGTTCATGGGTGGGCCAGAAAAAATTTCACCGGGTCCTAGGCAGGGCAAACCAACTTCGAAATATGGGCCTAAAATTTTGCCCAGCCCAGGCAGAAAAAATTCATAAGCAGGGCTGCCCGCCTGCCTTTTTAAATAAATACCAAAAATTTATTTTAAAAATTAAAATAAAAATTAAAAAAGTATTTTAAAATATTTTAAAATTAAAAAATTAAAAAAGTATTTTAAAAATTTTAAAATTAAAAAATTAAAAAAGTATTTTAAAAGTATTTTAAAGTTAAAAATAAAAATATTTATTATTGGTAGGTAGGTAAACAAACAAAAAATGGTGCCGAGGCCGCCCATTTTAATCGGGCCTCGTTTTTTGCCCAAGCCCATATTTGGGCCTATATTTTACCCAAACCCTCCCATATTTCAGGCGGGCCGTCGTGCCGGGCCGGGCCGCCCGGCCCATGAACACCTCTACCCGGAAGTGATCCCCTATCCAATTACTTTAAGTCAGATGAAAAAATTGAAACCCAATACATTAGGGCATAATTTCTCAAAATTCCTAGCATTGAATATATCCCTTATTCTTAAAATCTTCATTTCGAGAAAACAACACGTCACATCCAATACATTAGGACACGACATATCGAATTCCCGAAGATGAGTTTTTGGTTTATGCGTTTTGATTGAAGAAAATTCTCGATTATTTAGATTCGATGAAGAAAATTAGAACTCAATACGTTAGGGCTCCATTTTCTCGAGGATTCCAAATTTCGAATATCGCGTTATTTTGGAAAGCTTATTGGATAAAAATGCTTTTGACGTTTGAATGTTATGAAATGTAATCTTTTGAATAAATAAAACAATAGAAGAATAACATACAACACGAAATAGTAATTCATAAATTGAAACGCACATCAATGAACGATAAGTAATTAATGAACCAATAATACCGTACTTATAAGGACAATAGTTACATGCAAATACTACATTTAAGAGCTAATGAATTAAAATCAATAATATACACATATATGCACATATCTGAAAGTATACATACAAAAATATATACATATACACGTATATATGTATTAATTTGGACAAACCATAGGTAAAATGATAACCTTAGTAAAAATAGTAATATATATATCCATATATACGAGAGGTTGAAATAAACAAAATATGGTTTAAAATATAGTTTAAAATCAATAATAAAAGGAATTTTAAATAAGTAAGCGGTATATGACAATGAATTTTAAATGGCAAATGTAGGTTGATTTGGAGCCATTAGTATTGGATAAAAAATTTAATAATTTAAACACTATTTTGATTTGTTTCAAAATTTCATCCATGTATACGTATATATTTTTGTATGTATACTTTCATATATGTGCATATATGTGTATATTATTGATTTTAATTCATTAGCTCTTAAATGTAGTATTTGCATGTAACTATTGTCCTTATAAGTACGGTATTATTGGTTCATTAATTACTTATCGTTCATTGATGTGCGTTTCAATTTATGAATTATTATTTCGTGTTGTATGTTATTCTGCCATTGTTTTATTTATTCAAAAGATTACATTTCATAACATTCAAACGTCAAAAGCATTTTTATCCAATAAGCTTTCCAAAATAACGCGATATTCGAAATTTGGAATCCTCGAGAAAATGGAGCCCTAACGTATTGAGTTCCAATTTTCTTCGTCGAATCTAAATAATCGAGAATTTTCTTCAATCAAAACGCATAAACCAAAAACTCATTTTCGAGAATTCGATATGTCGTGTCCTAATGTATTGGATGTGACGTGTTGTTTTCTCGAAATGAAGATTTTAAGAATAAGGGTTATATTCAATGCTAGGAATTTTGAGAAATTGTGCCCTAACGTATTGGGTTTCGATTGTTTCATCTGACTTAAAGTAATTGGATATCCCTTTTTTTAAACTTCACTGCAAGAGTTTTGAAAATCAAAAGACAAGTTTACTCTCGAGGACTAAAATGTCGTGTCCTAATGTATTAGGTGTGACATTTTATTACTCCGAGACGAGAAGGTCTTTTAGCATTCGTCCCAATTTATCCAAGCATCTTTCATAAAATTAACATTATTAAAAATAAAAGATCGCATCTTAAAATATTTTTGAAATTTCAACATTAAGACATTAAGCAGTCAATTCGGTACCAATTTTGGGCGTCACGAGGGCGCTAACCCTTCCTCGTGCGTAACCGACTCCCGAACCTGTTTTCTCAAAATCCGCAGACCTAAAATTATTTTCAAGGTGATCCGATCACACCTCAATAAAAGATCGGTGGCGACTCCCATTTTGTTTTAAAAGTCGATCCCTATTTTTTTTAAAAACAAAAAAAGATGGTTTCGACAGCTTGGCGACTCCACTGGGGACGCTAAGAGACCCAAGTCGAAAAATTGATTATTTTCTGTCTTATCACCGAAAATTAAACATTTGATTTAAAAATTACGATCATTTCTTTGCATTTGTTTGTATGATTACTGTTTTATATCTTGGCATCATATTGCATAAGACTGTTGGTCTTACCCTCTTAAGTGGGAGTGAGAAACCAGTCATTCCTGAGGTTTTCACCTCCGTGCAGGATAGTGGATCGCTTTCGGGATACATCCGTACCTATGTCTTCGTGAGATTTTCATCTCCGTGCAGCCATAGGGAAATGTATTCCCTAGAACTGAACTCGGTCTGTATGAGCCTATAATAGGTGAAAATCGAGGAATCTGCTGGTTCAGGTACCTCAACTTTAGAACCAAGCCGCATATAGAAAACACTAAGAGCCCACCCTTGATCATACGGCGGAAACCCTAGCGGTTACCCAGATAGGTGTTTGATTCTTTTATTTACTTGAAGTGATGTTTTTGTATATCATACTACCTTAGGGTATTCTTGCTATCTTACATGTCACTTCATATTCAAAAGAGCGTCGATTCAAATTCGATTACTAAATTAGAAAGTTTAGCATGGAGAACGGATTTCTTGATAAAGTAGAGGACAATGCTGTTGTCCGTATGTGGTCAGAGAAAACATAATTAGAGAAAGGAGATAGCCTAGCCGGGGAATACACGTCGGAGTTGTGGGACTACACCCGTATCAGTGTAACGCAAAATAACCTTCGGGAATTAAAGGTAATATGGGATCATTGGAATGACGAAGCTAAGCATTTGTTCCACTCTAGTTATGGGGATTTATCGTATCTACTTGACATTAAGGTAGATGAGCATCTATTTCGGGCCTTTGCTCAGTTTTGGAACCCCGCATATAGTTGCTTTACCTTCGGAAGGGTTAATTTAGTGCCCACTATAGAAGAATATACCGCTTTGCTTCGTTGCCCGAAGATCCAAGTCGATAAAGTCTACTCTAGGGCTATTAATGTCCCAACCTTTGTAAAGAAGTTGATAAACGTCACTGGAATGAGTGAGCAGTGGGTCATAGCACGGATCAAGCAGAAGGGGGAAAGCAAATGTATCCCTTGTAAAAGCCTACAAGAGCTGATTTTGGCGCTCTCCGATACGAGGGAAAAAGTCGACGTCTTTGCTTTGAGCTTTTTGGGCTAGTAATTTTTCCTAGGGCACGTAGATAAGGTGACCTCAAATCTCTTTGACCGACTTGATAAGGGGGTTACACCGATTTCAGGAATTTTAGCAGAAACCTTTAGGTCGTTAAATGCATGTCGAAGGGCGGGTGAAGGCAGATTCGTTGGATGTGTGCAGCTTCTACTTGCGTGGTTCCACAGTCATTTTTGAAAGACTGACAAGGTTTCGTATCGAGTCATCTTTGAAAATTATTCACCATTAAAAGAGATATCGGCTACGCCAAGGAGAGATGACACCTCGAAAGAGAAATGGTTGGTTATTCTTCAGAATCTTCGTGAGAAGGACATCGAGTGGAGGGCACCGTGGTTACTTTCGGATGAAATCTTGTACCGGTGTGGTAGTTATGATTGGATACCATTACTTGGAATCTGGGGAGCTGTGGGTTATGCCCCATTGATGGTACTAAGACAGTACAAGTCGAGGCAGTTTATACCCGTGACCCAAGGCCTAGTTGAGTTCGAATTCTCATTTAAGGACAATGGTTATAAAAAGAATATTCGAGGGATAACCAGTGCATAGGACCAAACTCGGCGAATGAAGAGATTAGCCATAGGCCCGATGTCGACCCTTGAATATAATGAATGGGAGGCTAGAAGAATCAATGATAACATCCCAAGGTCAAACCCAGGAGATGGTCAATCGTTAGAATAACATTTGCGGGTTGTTTCCTTCGAATTAGAGATTATGAAGCAAGATTTTGAGAAGAGTAATGCAGAGCTTGAAAAGAATATCGAGCAGTTAGAAGAAGAAAAGATGCACTTGGGATTAGATGTGGATGTTTATAAGTTAGAGACTGAGAAATTAAGAAAAGGTAAGAACAAGGCTGAGGAAGACCTGGACAGTTTGAAGACAGGCTATAAGAAGTTAAGGTTATCAATAAGAACTGCTGGATTAGGGAAGACTTCAGAACAGTGGCGTTAAGAAATTCGGGAAAAAAGATCAAGCCTGATGGATGGGAAAAGAAATTCCAAGAGGTTCAGACACGAAATGAAGCTTTAGAAAAGAGTTTGTCAGAATATCAAAAGGAAAAAGGTGAACTAAAAGGTAGAGTAGCTGAGTTAGAAAGATCCCTTCATCAGTATCGAAGTCAAAATTCTGCGATGGAATTGAAGGCTAACTTGAGCAAGATCGAAGAAATGAAAGGAAGAATAGAAGAGTTGGAATCGACATTGCAAAGTTTTGAGATCCGGACTGAGCACTTGGAAATCAACGAAAGTCGTCAGAGTGAGCAACTTCACCATATTCAAAGTCAAGTTGAAAATAGAGATCGTATCATGAGAGAAGCCGTGGTTCAAATTCGGGAGGTAGCTGATCACCTGCAGACTCTGGCAGTACAAGCCGATGCACTGAGCGTAAAGTATGAGCTGGAATCAAGTCGGAGACAGGAATTAGCTTCATTACTTAGGAAAATTAAATTTTTGAGCATTAGGGTAAGAGCATATATGTAACCTGTTTTATGTAAAGAATTTTGTTTTCTAGTAAAGCTTTTTAAATGAAATTGAATCAGAATCGACGTCTTTTTGCATTCATGCATTCGCATTACATCATATGCATTAGAGTCCACCAAAAGACCCTAATTGGTTAAAATTATTACAGCTAATCTAGAAACCGACAAAAGCTCACCGATTAAGCATCAATACGGTACTCGCCAAAAAACTAAAGAAATAGACCAAAGATTAAAGAAACTGGAGCAAATGCAAAAGGATATGCAAGAACGGTTACAAGTACAAATGCAAGAGCGCCTAGATAAAATACAAGAGGACATGACGGAAAAATTGATTAAAGCTCAAAAAGATGTAATGGCTGAATTGGCCCATTTTTTGACGGGAGGAGTAGATAAGGAAAAGGGCCCTATGGCCAATCCTAGAGAAGGTAGTGAGGATCCGTTATATCCTCTGGGTTTTACTCTGCCAAATGTAAAAACCCAAGTTGAAATATACCCAAGGAAACCATCCGTCACAATTAGGCCCCAAACTGGTGTCTCAGTTCCCATGATTTTCCCAAGAGTATCAAGTTTAAGCCCGGGAGATAACCCACCTAATCCTATCATTCCTGATTTTGATGAAGCTGCTGAAAAAGGAAAAGCGAACGTGGAATTACCAAAACAATGGGAGGATAAATATACATGGTTGGAAAAAAAATTTAAAGTCTTGGAAAGCGCTGATAGCAACCAGGGAATCGACGCAAAAGATCTAAGCTTAGTCCCAGACTTGATACTTCCTCATAAATTCAAGATGCCTGAGTTTGAAAAATACAATGGAACTAGTTGCCACGAAGCCCATATCACAATATACTGTAAAAGGATGACTGGCTACATTAACAATGATCAGTTGTTAATACACTGCTTCCAGGACAGTTTGGCGGGGACCGCGTCCAAATGGTACAATCAATTAACCCGTGCCAAGATTAGTTCATGGAGGGACCTAGCTCAAGCATTCATGAGGCAATACAGTCACATGACAGATATGGTTCCTGATAGAATCACTTTACAAAACATGGAAAAGAAGCCAAGCAAAAGTTTCATGCAATATGCACAGAGGTGGAGGGAGGTCGCAGTCTAGGTTCAGCCACCCCTCCTGGAGAAAGAGGCGACGATGCTCTTCATTAACACCTTGAAAGCCCTGTTTATCACGCACATGATAGGAAGTGCCTCCAAAAGCTTCTCTGACATAGTCATGAATGATGAAATGATCGAAAATGCTATTAGAAGCGGGAAGATTGACTCGGGAGAAAATAACCGAAGGGCGGCTTCGAGGAAGAAGGAGGACGAGGTAAATAACGCAAGTACATATAACAAAGGCTACTCAAAGTCGATTACGGTGAATCAACCGAGGAAGGTGACAACTAACCAGTCAGGCTCATCAAGGCAGGAGTCTGGAGCAAGGCAAAGTACTGAGAAGCTACAACTTACGCCCATCCCAATGACGTATAAAGAGCTGTATCAGAGGTTATTCGACGCACATGTTGTTGCCCCTCATTATCTAAAATGAAAAGAAAAAACTTTTCCCAAATCCCCTCTGTTGCCCCTATTCTGCTACATTTCGCTGCTTGTTTTCGTGCGTATTTTGCAAGTACGAGGGTAGAGGTCGACGTGGAGGTATGGAGGCAGGGACGCAACCGCATGGAGGCGTGGCACGTAGCGGTGGCACACTTGCGAAGGAGCACACGAGGGAAAACGGCGCTAGAAGCCGTTGCGGCGCTCGCGCTAGGGCTGAAAGCCTAGGTTTCTTTTTCTTTGATGTTGGGCCGCCTGTATTCGAATTTAGGCTTAGTTAATTGGGTCTGATGTATTTGGGTTTAGCTAAGCCTGTTTTTATTTTGGGTATTTAGTTTATTTTGTAACTGGGCCGCATATATGTAAAATGGATTAATTGTTTGGACATTTAATTTTGTTTTCATAATTGATTTAGGGGCCGGGCAAAAATGGGTGTTACTTTATTGTACAAGTAATTATCCATAAATTTATATATTCCAAACAATTAAACATAAGCATCAAGCTTACTTGTCTTCAATAATCAATTGTTTGAAATTTACTAAAAAGTCATCCAAAACTGCCATTTCATACTTCACAGTTTTATTGAACATATAAACCAACCAAAACTTGGGGGTTCATATGAACTGCAATCAACTTTGCTGTAATTGTAATCAACCTCAGTATTTATAGTATTTTTGTGTGTGTATATTCAAGTGAATTGGATGAGTAAAGAGAGCGAAATAAGGTATATAAATGCCCAAACATCAAAAGAACAATGAGATTAATGAAAAATTGTCTATAGTCACAATCATCAAATGCAAGGTCAACAAATAGTTCCATCCTAAACATAAGTAAAATCCTAATCTGAAATCGATGCTTCGAACCTAGTTCACAAGTGGAAGAACACTGATTCGTAAAGTTAAACCACAAATACAATTTTGAAAGTTCATGCTACAATATGTAGGACAACAAGGGATTATTAGATACTGTTAAGTTGACCAATTGAACTATATTGTGAGAAAAACAAGGGAATAGGGATTTAACCGTGTAACATTTTATCCTTTCAGTATGTAAGGAAGCCAGTCGACTTGAATCATAGAAAAAAGATGGCTCTTGCACATTCCATATACCTAGCCTCCCTTTACAAGATCTGAATCCAAATCCTCCAAGTTGAAGCCCCAAGTTCTAAAAATTATAGTGTTCCTTTATTTACTTGAAATAAGGTTCACCTACATGTTGGAGACACAAGGTGAGGGTGTTTTTAGCTTTGAATCTTGTACCTCTCATCCTGTTATTTCCACTTAATTTCATCTTTCTAAGTTTGTTGAATCCTTTATGAAACATATCAACAGCATGCATGCTAAGGTTACATTAAAGGTAGCTATTTTATGAATTATGAAGTTACAATTAATATGCTTCTTCCATTAGGATTTAAATACCGGTGGGAGTGTAATAGTATTGAATTTAAAACAGTTAAACATTCCATCAAGAAATTCTATGTTAAACAGTTACAACTAATATGTAAGCCTTTTACAAGAGTAATTAGCTAAAGGCAAATGTCTATCTTGCATCACGAAAAAAGAACACAATACAATTATGAAGACCAAAAAGTAGCAAAGAGAAAAGGAATAAATCAAATTTGGATGCAATTAAACAAATATGCAAGACAGACAAAGAGACACATAAACATATTGCTTACTTGTACAAGTGAAGGCTTATATCGTAGCTTCGGTTTGGGAAAGGCATGCAGATTAAACGCTGGAGATGTACGAACTAGTATATCGAAAATCATCATCTTCTTTTAACCATTCAACATATGCAAAAGAATGTTTGAGGGCCTACTATCTGCAAAATGAAGGGTACAGAAGAAATTATTAGTGGCAAAACATGAACTACTCCTCCAAGGAATCGATAGGCATTATGCTTCGCAAACCAAGCTATGCAACTTTCTAGCACCGCCATCAATATCAATCATTTACTTGCATTCAAGAAATACTTTGCCCTTGTTTTCCAAACAACATACGACTTGAGTACTTTAAAAGGAAAGGAGGAATGGGAGGAAAGAAGAGAACAAAAAGACCAAACTATACTATCTTCTACAATTAATCAATATGTTGGAAGGAACTAAGCACCAAGAGAGTCTTTGAATGAAGATAGGAAAAATATGCTGTACATACATGGAAGAGCATATGAGAACTATATGCATTTTCAATTACTAAAATTTCGTAGTTTAAATTTGAAAATAAGCTGTACAAGGTCAAAAATGAAGCAAGCACTAGCATTTGCAACCTAATATTTCATTTTCGTTAGCAAAAAAGGGATAACAAAAACACCCTTTTGTTTAGTCGAGCATGAAAAATCAAATGAGCAGAAAAACAATGTCGATTCATCACCAAATTATGGAGTGGTAGAATATGCGATAATGACAATGCTCAAATCGCCTTGAATAATGGAATGTAACTATTTTTCAATTATTAATTAATAAAAACGCAAGAGGCGTCGACAAAGTACCGGTCGTTAATCCCTTGTTCGTTTATATAGATTCGCCATGTATGTCCAAACCACGAAAATAAAATTGAAAAAATAAATAAATGAAACGCTGGTAGAGCGGAAGAAAGGAGTTTGGTTATTGACGATTTGAGTTTGGATTTGGTCCTCAAAGCTTGGATTTGAGTTTGGTTTATGTACCGAAAACTATATCGAGTTTACGAAAGAAGTTTGAAGATCAAAATGGGTTTCAAAGGTTATCCAAGATTACGGATTATCTTCAAAGATTGGAAGATGAGATGAAGAAAATTGATGGATCGATGTAAGGAGGAAGAAATACGGTGTAAAGAAGTGCAGTGTAAGGAAAGGAATAAAGTTAACATACCTTTGAAATTCAAAGGTAGAAGACGAGAAACGGTAGAAGCCTTGCTCTAACCTCTGATTCTGGAATTGGGTGGAGCCGTGTGGAGGACCGGAGGTGGATCGGTGGAGGTGGATTGGGAAAAAAAAATGAAGAGGAAGAGGGCATGGGCTGCTTAGGGATTTTAGAAGTGACTTTTGTTTTAAATGTAATGTATTTTAAAAATAAAAAATATATTTTAAAAATAAAAAAAATATGGTTTATATTTGAATTATTCGAATTCAAAAATTCAACTCGACTCGAACTTGAAATTCGAAAAAAAATTCAAATTAATTCAATTAACTCGATTAACTCGAAATTCGAATTCTTTTTCAATTTTTTCGAATCGAATCGAGTTTTGCTCACCCGTAAAAGTGATACAAGAAATGGAAGGCATAGGCCTTACAACAAGGACATCCATGATCATGTAAGTAATAACCCCTTTCACATAACCTCTTTCATCAGTGGATGAATCCTTCTTTTGTGAATTAACCAACGGTTGCAATTTGGTTCATAACATCATTGCAAGAAGGATTTATAATCACCTTCCACATTCAGACTACAGCTGCTACGATGGTAAGTATTTCGACAACTATAAATTTCGATTGATTTTGAAGATTCGGTTGTTGGCAGCAAGGGAGGCACAATTGCAGCTTTGATGGAAGCTATAGGCTTCAAAAGGGTGTCTTTGTTTGCTGTTGGCTGAATGTAGGTATCGTTCATAGTCTCGAGGCTGTCGTATAGGTTCCCAAGGCAACCCACCATTTATGTTTCTTGAGAAGCCATATCACAGTGCCTACAGGAAATGACAGAATGTTGAAAATAAAATCGACAAAATCTTTCCCGGCTTCAGCAAATAGAACTCTTTGACTCATTGAGTCGACCAAAAGCTTCAAGCTAACAGTGTTTGCAGCCATGGCAGGAGCACCATTTAAAATACAAATTTCACAGATCTTTACTACTACGCCTAGATATGCTTTGCAGCGTCTAAGCTCTATATTTAAAGCAATCAAAGACTAAAGGGAACTGGATGGCCTAAGCAAGTATATTGCTGCTCTTCTTCACTGGAACTAAAACAAAAGGAGTTGAAGCAATAAGGGATTCTTTTCACCACTTTCAAGTCTCATATTATATTTATTACAAGTTTATAACATACAAGTGGTATATATTTTTAGATCATTTAGCTCTAAATAGGGCTAAGATTTTTAACTTTAGGAAGTTTATAACAGGTAATGACATGATATGTTAAAGAAAAAAATCAACAAAACCTTTACCAGCTTCTGCAAACAGAAAGCTACAGGATTTCGAGTGTATCAGAAGCTTCAGGCTGACAGTGGTGGGACTGGGAGTGAAGGCAGCCATGAAAAATGCTAATGATAAAGGTGAGATAATCTTGATAATATTGGCAGAGTCTTATAGTTTGTAGTTATACAATTGGACTGACATGCAAGAATAAAATAAGTTCAGAATATAATCCGTATATGATTCATTTATATTGAAGGGTATGCCATGATTTCCATCCTGCAGACACAACTGCAAGAACACAACATTTTCAATTCTGTAATAAAGGTTTCCAAGCCATCACACCATTCCATTTTCAGTGCCAACAGGCAATGAAAGAATATTGAATAGAAAATCAACAAAATCTTCGCTAGCTTCAGCAAACAGTACTCTCTGGTTTCTTCAAAATGAAGTATAGTCCCTCGGGTTTCTTCAGAGTTCAACATCTAAAACCTGGAACTGATAACTAAAGGACACCTTCGCTACAGAATTCAACAATCAATAGTTTTCTGTCATCCTCAAGAACAGTGTCCTTTAGTTGGACAGAAGCCATTAAGTTCTCAAATGTTATCGAAGAAAAATATATATATTTAAGGTCACAAACGGGAATATAGAATCCTCTGCCCTTTTGTATCAATCAGAAGCTTCAAGGTTACGGTGGTGTCAGTTGCCATGGATTGAAGTCGACTATATGGAACGATGGGAATTGCAGTGAATCCCCATCGTGTTAAAGGAAGCATACTTTAATAAGAACTTCAATCAAGGAAAGTAATAAAATTCTTTGATATGTAATTAATTAATTTAACAAAAGATAATTGATTAAGAATTGAAAATAGTTTATTTGATTCAAGTAAATATTTTTAAAAATTTAGCCAATATTTAATTTAACAAAAATTAAGAATTTTACTTTAAAATAGAAATATTTTTGAAGCATAAAGTAGAAATATTAGTTGGTATTCAATTTAAACAAAACTAGTATAACTCCCTCCCAAGGTTTGGTTAATTATTTTCAATCTAATTATAGAATAAATTTTAAAAATTAAAATATACTTTAAATCCTGACCTCAAGAATATATCTCTTCTGATCAATAAGTGAAAATATTACTTTGTCAATTTATGGCAATATTATTTTTACCTATGGTTTCATAAATTGTAAAAAGAAAAGAAAATGAGTAGTCTCCTTTCATATATAGTAATACAAATATTCAGATAAAGTTTTTAATTTAATAATTAATTAATGGTAACAAAAGATAATTGATTAATAATTGAAAATAGTTTATTTGATTCACGTAAATACTTTTAAAATTTAGCGAATATTTAATTTAACAAAATTAGTTGGTATTCAATCTATTAAAAAATCAGATAATTTACTTTATTTTAATAATTAACTAATCAACTTTACTTAAACAATGACTTTAATATTTATGAGAATAAAATAATAAAAATATTTTTGATTTTAATAAAATAAGATATAATAATTAATTAAAATTATTAAGCGCAAATTTCTCCTCCACTATTTGCAATTTTAGAGTTTAGGATCTTCTATCCCTTCTTTTAAGTACTTTTGAAAATCATCAAATTCTATTATGATAAAATTTATGTTATAAGATTTCTTGATACTGGTTCAACATTCCAATTGGTAAAAACTTGAGATTTGTACAAGCCAACAATTATTTTATCATAATAATCTGAAACCAGATTGTAACATCAACAAAACCACTGATTTCATAACTGTTAAAACTTCATAGAGATGTAAGTAATTAAATCACAAATGAAAAAGCCGACAGCAACACACTTTGTAAATTTTTAAACAAACCAGCAACGCATCAACAGCAGCAGAAAGCATCAAGCATTTCGATCACTTACAACGCTTCTTCCCGGCCTTCTGGGTAAGGAATACATTGGTAAGCGCGTTCTTGGACTGTAGCGACGCCGTCAGTAACTCCACACCCTGAAACAAAAATCCAGACCAATGCCATGAAACCTATGTGTAAAGCAACGTATAGAGAAATGGGGATAATGAAGCTCACCTCATTTATGCCTACATCAACCACTTTCTCTTCCAAAGCATCAACTTGTTGAACGTTGAACTTATTGAGCATAGTTATGCTTGAAATAGTTGACATTGGCGTGACAGTCAGATCATCCATGATCGTATATGTAACAACACCTTTCACATAACCGCCTTCATTTGCATCCGATGATGCAGTTGAAACCTTATTTGGGGGGTTTACAAATGATGCAGGGGAGTTCATAGCATTGGTGCAAGAAGGACACTTCGATGTTGGATCATTTGCATAATACTTACGACAATGTGAACCATAATTATAATTAGGACACCTGTAAATGCTTTGTGTGGTTTTATATTGAATGTTTGGTAACAAGCGAGGAAAATTGGTTGCCAAGCTTGATGAATAGTTAGGTTTCAACAAGGTATCCTTGTTTGTTGTCGGTTGGAAGTATGTATCACCCAAATTTTCAACGCTCTCGTAAAGGTTTGCAAGGCATCCGACCATGCCTTCTTTTGCAAGCAGCCTTATAACAGTACCTACAGGCAATATCAATATGTTAAAGAGAAAATCAACAAAATCTTTGCCAGCTTCGGCATATAGAACCCTCTGCCCTTTTGTATCAATCAGGAGCTTCAAGGTTATGGTGGTGGAGGTTGCCATGGATTGAATTAGACCATATGAAATGACGGGAATTGCAGTGAATCCCCATCATGTTATCGCTTGCTTTATATACTGAGAGAATGGGAAAGGACAAAATTAAATGAACATTCATTAAAGAGAACTCTTGATTTTCCTTTGGCCAAAAAAATAAAAAGAAGAGAGAACTCTTGATTTTCCACTATTTCATCTGTAGGAAGCCAAGCATGAGAATCGAACAAATGTTTTTATTAGATAAACGAGCTTTAATCGGGCTAGCATGAGCAGTTCAAATTGTTTATTGCAAATTGAGTTGAATCTTTTGAACTTGACAAACTCAATTCAAGCTTTATAATTTGAGCTTGACTCGATTAAAATAATTTATATTTTTCGTATTGATTTTACAAGGTTTTTTCATACCGAAAGAATACCCATCTAAATGTTAAAATCAACTGCAGAAAATGACCAACAATAACCATGAAGCCTGACCATAATCTCTGGGTTGATTCAATTCAATATAAATATCAAACTACCAAATTAGCTCAATGAACTTTTTTATCTAATAAAAAATGTATTTAGGTCTCATTCTCCATTTTAAAATCGATCATATTTACATGCAATTTAATTTCGAGTTAAAATTATATTATTTAATGCTAATCAAAATTCTAAAAAAGTTTGTTCTTTTAGGAATAAATAGAGTAATTTTAACATAATTTACACCCAACAAAAGCTTAAAATGGTTGGCATTCCTAATTTCCAATATAAACTAATTTATACATTGATGACTGTTTTTCTTCAAGGTTTTTGATCGTTATAGTTTTCTTGATGAATTTCAGGGAAGCCCATTGGTTTGAACTTTAAGTGGCAAAAGTTTATAAAAGAACTTTTCTCTATTAATTCTATATGGTAACAGATTCAACGTCAGTCATTGATGATTTGTTGTGGGAGTAATGAAACTCCATTAATGTTAATGTTACATGGCAGTTTCAAACTACGTATAGATGAAGTAGTGGAAAGTCAAGAGTTCTCTTTAGTGAAAGCTCATTTTGTCCTTTACAATTCTCTCTATATATAAAGCAAGCAGTAATAGGATGGGAATTCTCTGCATTTGCCACCACCATGACCTTGAAGCTTCTGATAGATACGAAAGGGAGAAGGGTTCTTTAAGCTGAAGCTGGCTAAAATTTCGTTGATTTTCTCTTCAACATACTGTTATTGCCTGCTGGTACCGTTATAAGACTGCTTTCAATAGCAGGCACGGTTGGATGCCTTGCAAACCATTACGGGATCCTTGAGAATTTGGGCGATGCATACATTCTGCCAACAACAAACAAGGATACCTTGTTGAAACCTAAGTATTCTTCAAGCTTGGCAGTTGATGTTCCTCTCTTGTTGCCAAACATTGAATCATCTACAAGACTAAGGTTTTACCGATGTTGTTGAAGTTGGTCAGCATGCAGCAAACACTCGACAGCAAGCAGGCCATGAAGACCAAGCTATGCTGGAACTGATGCAGAAGCTGCTGCAACAAGCTTATTTTGTTCATTTTGTAATTTTTAGTTAATGAAATGTATCTTAGTTCATTTTGAACTAAGTTAGGTTGATGATTGATGTATTTTGCTGATTGATAAGCTGTTTATTCAGCTTTACTTGTATGTACAAGTTAATTACTACAAGTTTCAATGCTTAGTGGTGTTAGGTAACCATTAGGTAAACATTTGCTCTTTTGACAAGCTAATTGCTTGATTTATGTATTGGCATTATGCCATTGTTTCACTTGTGAATGAAAATTGACTTGTTCATCAAAAACTCTCTCCATTTTCTTTAGCTTTTTCTTATTTCTTTTTGCTCGAATTAGATTGTTTGCTCAGCAAGCATCGAGGCTTGTTGCACAAGACACAAGCTGAGCTTGTCTGTTTTTTTTGTTCTAATTCCAACAATTGGTATCTAGAGCCTGTTTCTTAAGGGGCCTGTTGTTTAAAGGATGCCTTCATCAAGCTTTTCACTAGCTGCATTACAAGTCTTCAATGGAGAAGGTTATCACATATGGGTGGTCAAAATGAAGACCTACCTGCAGGCTTTCGATCTGTGGGAGGTGGTCAACTCAGATGTTGAACCAGAGCCACTTAGAGCCAATCCAACAGTGGCTCAGATCAGGTAGCATGCTGATGAGAGGACCAAGAGGCATAAGGCTATGTCTTGCATCTAGAACTCAGTGTCAGATGTGATTTTCACAAGGATTATGGCTTGTGAATCACCAAAGAAGGCCTGGGACAAGTTGAAAGAGGAGTTTGAAGGGACAGAGAGGACAAGGCAGCAACAGTTGTTGAATTTGAGGAGAATTCGAGAATTTGAAGATGAAAGAAGAAGAAACTGTCAAGCAATACTCTGACAGGATTATGGTTGTGGTTAACAGCATTAGGCTCCTTGGTGAGCAGTTCAATGAAGCTAGGATAGTGGAGAAGGTCATTTCAACTTTCCCTGAGAGGTATGAAGAAAAAATCTCATCCCTTGAAGACTCAAGGAACTGTCCAACATCTCTTTGATAGAGATGATCAATGCTCTCTACGCTCAAGAGCAAATGAGAGCTAGTAGACTGGATGAGCACCAAGAAGGTGCCTTTCAGGCAAGAACACATACTGCCTACAAAGGCAAGAAGGCCTGGAGAGACAAGCCAAGGTATGATGCTGCAAGAAAAGAGGGTCAGTCTTGTAGGCATTGCAAAAGGCCTGGTCATTCAGAAGAAAAATGTTGGTTTAGACCAGATGCCTTGTGTCAACATTGCAAAAAGAAGGGTCATGTTGAGAGAGTCTGCAAAAGCAATGGTAAGCCAAGGCAAACCATTCTCAACAAATGAAGGCTGAGGCTCGAGTAGCCAAGGAAGACAGTGACCAAGAGGAGCAAGTCTTTGTTGTGTCATACTCAGCTGCTCAAGAGAGGTTTTCATCTGGTTGGCTCCTAGACAGTGGATGCACCAACCACATGACACCTGATGCTGCTATCTTCAAGTCCTTAGATAGAAGCTGCAGAACCAAAGTCAAGATAGGTAATGGCCACTTTATAAAAGCTGAAGGCAAGGGTGATGTGCTGATATGCACTCCCACAGGTGCCAAAGTTATTTCAAATGTGCTTTTGGTGCCTGAAATTGATAGGAACCTGCTCAGCATAGCTCAATTGCTGGAGAAAGGTTATTCTGTTGTGTTCAAGGATAACCAGTGCCAAATCAGTGGTCCAAGTGGATCCAAGCTAATGGCAGTCCCTATGGTTGATAAAAGCTTTGTAGTTGATTGGACAAAGGAGTCAGACACTGCCTACACAGCTACAACAGATGAATCCAAGCTTTGGCATTAAAGACTTGGTCATGCCAACTACAAATCGATGGAACACATGTGCAGGAGTGGTTTGGCTGAAAATTTTATAAGCTCAGTTCAAAATCAGGAAGTATGAAGTATGTCATCTAGGCAAGCAGGCTAGACTTCCATTTACCTCGAATCAAGCCTGGAGAGCCTCTGAAAGATTGCAACTGGAGCACACTGATGTGTGTGGCCCCATGAAGACTGAGTCATTAAATGAAAGCAAGTATTTCATACTGTTCATTGATGATTTCTCGAGATTTTGTTGGCTTTACTTCTTGAAACAAAAATCAGAGGTGGCCTCTGTGTTTTGGAAGTTCAAGACTGCTGCTGAGACTGAAACAGGCTGCAAGCTGAATACCATAAGGTCTGATAATGGGATTGAGTACACCTCAGCTCAGTTCCAAGCCTTCTGTGATAAAGCAGGCATCAAACATCAGCTTACCAACACTTATAGACCACAGTAAAATGGTGTAAGTGAAAGAAAGAATAGAAGCTTGATGGATATGGCCAGGTGCTTGATGATTCAGAAGAATCTGCCTAAAGCTCTGTGAGCAGAGGCAGTTAACACTGCAGCCTACATTCAAAACAGGCTTCCAACCAAGGCTCTAGCTCAGAAGACTCCATTTGAGGCCTGGTTTGGATTCAAGCCATCACTGGCTCACCTAAAGGTCTTTGGATGCATTTGTTATGCACATGTACCTGCTGTTAAAAGGGATAAGTTGTCTGAAAGGGCTCGACCTGGTGTTTTGGTGGGCTACAGTACTGTCAAGAATGGCTATAGGATCTTGGATCCTTCAACAAACAAGGTGTCAATCAGCAGGGATGTGGTGTTCGATGAAAAATCATGTTGGAACTGGGAAAGAAATGAAGCAGAAGAAGTTTCTGAAGATCTTGCAACAAATCAAGCTAAGCCAGATCAAAATGGTCTTGAAATGGACATTGATGATGAACCAGTCGGGGAACTAGACCATTGGCTGAGGTTTATGAAAGGGCTCATGTAGCTATAGCTGAACCAAGTGACTTTGAAGAATCTGAAGCTCAGAAATGGTGGAAGCAAGCAATGGCTGAGGAGATCAGCATGATTGAGAAGAACCTGACTTGGGAATTGGTTGAAAGACCAGTCAAAAGAAAGGTTATTGGATTGAAATGGGTGTACAAAGCCAAGCAAAATGCTGATGGAAGCTTAAACAAACTGAAAGCAAGGCTAGTTTTCAAGGGGTTCAGTCAGAAATATGGCCTGGATTACCTGGAGACCTTTGCACCAGTGGCTAGCCTCGATACCATCAGACTGCTGATTGCCTTAGCAGCACAGCTCGAATGGAAAATCCATCAACTCGATGTGAAGTCAGCTTTTCTGAATGGCTTCCTAGATGAAGATATCTATGTTGAACAACCATAAGGGTTTGAGATAGCTGGCAAAGAGCACATGGTGTACAAACTGAGAAAAGCCTTGTATGGCTTAAAATAGGCTCCAAGGGCCTAGTACAGCAGAATTGATGACTATCTAGTTAATTTGGGATTCGATAGGAGTAAGAGTGAGCCAACACTGTATGTTAAGAAGGAAGGGACACAAACACAACTCATTGTGTCTCTGTATGTTGATGACTTGCTAGTGATAGGAGGAAATCGAACAATGATGGTCGATTTCAAGACCAAGATGCATGAGATGTTTGAAATGTCTGATCTAGGAGAGATGTCCTATTTTCTTGGAATAGAGGTGTCACAAATGCAGAATGGGATATTTCTAAGTCAGAAAAGCTTTGCCTCAAAGATTTTAACCAAGTTCTCCATGCAAAACAGCAAAGCAACAAGAACTCATGTTGCTGTTAGAGAGAAACTATCAACCCAAGGTGATTTTGAGAAGGTTTGTGAAACAACCTACAGAAGTCTAGTTGGTTGCTTGTTATACCTAACTGCCACTAGGCCACACATAATGTATGCTGTAAGTTTGCTCTCAAGATTCTTGCATTGTTGCAATGAGAAGCATTTTCAAGCTGCAAAAAGAGTGCTCAGGTATGTCAAAGGCACTTTGAGCTATGGTTTGAGATACAGCAAAGAAGGAAATTTGAGGCTGGTTGGCTATACTGATAGTGACTAGGCAGGCTCGATAGATGATATGAAAAGCACCTCAGGGTATGCTTTCAATCTTGGTTCAGCCATGTTCTATTGGAGCTCGAAGAAACAAACATTGGTGGCTCAATCCACTGCTGAAGCAGAGTATGTGGCAGCAGCAAGTGCTGTCAACCAAGCCATTTGGCTAAGGAAAATCTTGACTGATTTGAATGTGCATCAAAGGGAAGCAACAGAGATCTTCTGTGACAACCAATTTGCTGTTGCAATCGCAAAAAATCCAGTGTTTCATGGTAGAACAAAGCATTTTAGCATTAAACTCCATGTTGTTCAAGAGATGGAACAAGCATCAGAAGTAAAACTGATTCATTGTAATTCAAATGATCAACTTGCTGACATTCTGACCAAGGTTCTTAATGTCACAAGATTTGAGTGTTTAAGAAGAAAATTAGGTGTTTGCACCATGCTAACCAAGGAGGAGTGTTGAAGTTGGTCAGCATGCAGCAAACACTCGACAGCAAGCAGGCCATGAAGACCAAACTATGCTGGAACTGATGCAGGAGCTGCTGCAACAAGCTTATTTTGTTCATTTTGTAATTTTTAGTTAATGAAATGTATCTTAGTTCATTTTGAACTAAGTTTGGTTGATGATTGATGTATTTTGCTGATTGATAAGTTGTTTATTCAGCTTTACTTGTATGTACAAGTTAATTACTACAAGTTTCAATGCTTAGTGGTGTTAGGTAACCATTAGGTAAACATTTGCTATTTTGACAAGCTAATTGCTTGATTTATGTATTGGCATTATGTCATTGTTTCACTTATGAATGAAAATTGACTTGTTCATCAAAAACTCTCTCCATTTTCTTTAGCTTTTTTTTTGTTCGAATTAGATTGTTTGCTCAGCAAGCATCGAGGCTTGTTGCACAAGACACAAGCTGAGCTTGTCTGTTTTTTTGTTCTAATTCCAACAGATGTCCTAATGGTCATAATAGCAATTGTCATATGTACTATGGAAATGATCCAACATCTACTTGCCCTTCTTGCTCCCATGCCATGAACATCCCTGCAACAGTTGTGAACCCCCCAAATAAGGTTTCAACTTCATCAACTGCTGCAATTGAGGGTGGTTACATCAAAGGGGTCGTTGCATATACGATCATGGATGATTCGACAGTGACAGCAATATCAACTATTTCAAGCATAACTATGCTCAATAAGTTCAACGTTCAACAAGTTGATGCTTTGGAAGAGAAAGTGGTTGATGTAGGCATTAATGAAGTGAGTGTAGTTTTATCATTTCTTTTTTAAGTTGCTGCAATAAACTCAGGTTTCATGGCATTCGTCTGGTTTTTTATTTCAGGGTGTGGAGATACTAAAGGCATCACTACAATCCAACACTGTGCTTACCACAGTATTCCTTAACCAAAAGGCTTGGAAGACGGGTGCTAAGTGATCGAAATGCTTGATGCTTCTGCTTGTGTTGATGTGTTGCTGGTTATTTTACAAATTTACAAAGTGTTTGTTGTTCGTTGGTCCAAAAGATTTCCGTGTTGGAAAATATAAACACCACATATATAATAAAGGTAATTACATGTTATTATTTACTATCATGATAGGTTAGCCCAAATTAAAAGTGATATTTTATTGGAATTTAATTATTAAATAAAGTATTGGTGAAATATGTGTAGATACTCTAGTAACTGAGTTCTAATCAAAATCTAATTAATGATGTTCTAATTAGTAATTAGAACTAATATGTCAATGTTATAAATATTAGGGTTATGGTTTCAAATTACGCACAAGATATCTTTTCTAATATCTCATCTTTAGGAAAGAGAACAAATATTCTCTGATTTGTTTTTTGTGTATTAATTCAGAAGATTAAATCCCCAATATCCGTAGATTTCAAGGAATTCATGGATTCAAGTACGCTTTTGCAGCTAGTTTTGTTCTTGATTTATTATTGATTATTTGACATAATAGATCCTGGTTTATTAAGTTTTATTTTAGATTTATTTTACAAATCTAACAAGTGGCATCCGAGCTTTGTCATGTTGAATCATTGAGAATGAATTGATTCTTTATTATTTTTGGATTGATTCGTTTTCTATTTTAATTTTATGAATTTGATATTTTAATTATATATTATGTTGAATCTTTGAGATTTCGATAAATTTTTGAGTTTTGATTCTTTAAATAAAGTTTTAGGGTTTTATAAATATAATTTAGTTTAATATTTGCATATGCTATTCGAAAGATGAAGGTTTATTTATTTATAATCAATTGATAAAAATTGATTTGTGAGATTTCTTTATATTTTTTCACACAATTATTTTATAAATTTTGGTTAAAGTTATTATTAAATTAAAGTTAACTTACAACTTTTTGCAATTGAAGAATTCCAATTGGGTTGTATAATTAGTTTTGAAAGTTAATTCACTTGATAATCGAATAAATGAATGTTGATAAGATGTTTTTTTGGTCGCACTATTTGTTTTAAATTTTCTGTTTTGGTTGAATATATATGGAATTATCATCTTTTGTCTTTATTCATGATGAATTATATTCACCATTGAATTCAATTCATATATCTGAATGATTACTTTTGGTTTCGCTATAATTATTTTATATAAGTTTTAGTCCTTATGGAACCCGACTAAAATTAAAATATTTGGGTTCTTTTAATATGGTGACTATGAATTTTCATAAGTGGTTGTGCATATAAAGGCTTTTATACAATTTGAGATTTTTTTTATATTTGATGGTTATGAATTTTTTAAGTATTTGTCCGTATAAAGAAGTTTTATGATAATGTCTTTAGTCATAAATATAAATTTGAGTTTACATAAAATATATAAGGCAAGCCAGTATTATTTTTCTATTATTATAATTGTGTATATATTGTGTGTATATATATATTATATGCATATCAATGATTTTGGGGATTAATGCATGATTATAGTTGGCGTGAATAGGTGTTTATAACAATTATTCAATTAGATATCTTTTATAGTTTAATTGGTGAAATTAAGTTTTGATGAATATCGTTGAAGTTGTTTTTTTTTTGTTATGGTTATATATTCAATTTAATGGGTGCTTTGGTGCAAGATGAATTAATCTTTCATGTTTAATGTTTTGCATCATAGTTGCTGTTGAATTTTATCAATTGTGCAATAAAAAATAGTTTTGACATTTAAAATATACTTCAAATCCTAACCTCAAAGGATATATCTCTTCTGATCAATAAGTGGAAATATTACTTTATCAGCAATATTATTTTCATCTGTGGTTCCATAAATTGTAAAAAGAAAATAAAACTGTACAGACCAAAGTGGTATTTGACCAATATTGTATAAAATGAAAAAGAAAAGAAAGGAAAATGAGTCTCCTTTCATATATAGTAATACAAATATTGAGATAATTAATTAATTAATTAATTAATTAATAATTAATAATTAATAATTAATGGTAAAATTATTTGATATGTAATTAATTAATTTAACAAAAGATAATTGATTAATAATTGAAAATAGTTTATTTGATTCACGTAAATACTTTTAAAATTTTAACCAATATTTAATTTAACAAAATTAGTTGGTATTCAATCTATTAAAAAATCAGATAATTTACTTTATTTTAATAATTAACTAATCAACTTTACTTAAACAATGACTTTAATATTTATGAGAATAAAATAATAAAAATGTTTTTGATTTTAATAAAATAAGATATAATAATTAATTAAAAATTATTAAGCGCAAATTTCTCCTCCACTATTCGCAATTTTAGAGTTTAGGCTCTTCTATCCCTTCTTTTAAGTACTTTTGAAAATCATCAAATTCTATTATGATAAAATTTATGTTAAGATTTCTTGATACTGGTTCAACATTCCAATTGGTAAAAAACTTGAGATTTGTACAAGCCAACAATTATTTTATCATAATAATCTGAAACCAGATTGTAACATCAACAAAACCACTGATTTCATAACTGTTAAAACTTCATAGAGATGTAAGTAATTAAATCACAAATGAAAAAGCCGACAGCAACACACTTTGTAAATTTGTAAACAAACCAGCAACGCATCAACAGCAGCAGAAAGCATCAAGCATTTCGATCACTTACAACGCTTCTTCCCGGCCTTCTGGGTAAGGAATACATTGGTAAGCGCGTTCTTGGACTGTAGCGACGCCGTCAGTAACTCCACACCCTGAAACAAAAATCCAGACCAATGCCATGAAACCTATGTGTAAAGCAACGTATAGAGAAATGGGGATAATGAAGCTCACCTCATTTATGCCTACATCAACCACTTTCTCTTCCAAAGCATCAACTCGTTGAACGTTGAACTTATTGAGCATAGTTATGCTTGAAATAGTTGACATTGGCGTGACCGTCAGATCATCCATGATCGTATATGTAACAACACCTTTCACATAACCGCCTTCATTTGCATCCGATGATGCAGTTGAAACCTTATTTGGGGGTTCTACAAATGATGCAGGGGAGTTCATAGCATTTTTGCAAGAAGGACACTTCGATGTTGGATCATTTGCATAATAATTACCACAACGTGAAACACAGCCAAAATTATTAGTAGAACACATGTAAATGCTTTGTGTGGTTTTATATTGAATGGTTGGTAACAAGCGAGGAACATTGGTTGCCAAGCTTGATGAATAGTTAGGTTTCAACAAGGTATCCTTGTTTGTTGTCGGTTGGAAGTATGTATCACCCAAATTTTCAACGCTCTCGTAAAGGTTTGCAAGGCATCCGACCATGCCTTCTTTTGCAAGCAGCCTTATAACAGTACCTACAGGCAATATCAATATGTTAAAGAGAAAATCAACAAAATCTTTGCCAGCTTCGGCATATAGAACACTCTGCCCTTTTGTATCAATCAGGAGCTTCAAGGTTATGGTGGTGGAGGTTGCCATGGATTGAATTAGACCATATGAAATGACGGGAATTGCAGTGAATCCCCATCATGTTATCGCTTGCTTTATATACTGAGAGAATGGGAAAGGACAAAATTAAATGAACATTCATTAAAGAGAACTCTTGATTTTCCTTTGGCCAAAAAAATAAAAAGAAGAGAGAACTCTTGATTTTCCACTATTTCATCTGTAGGAAGCCAAGCATGAGAATCGAACAAATGTTTTTATTAGATAAACGAGCTTTAATCGGGTTAGCATGAGCAGTTCAATTTGTCTATTGCAAATTGAGTTGAATCTTTTGAACTTGACAAACTCAATTCAAGCTTTATAATTTGAGCTTGACTCGATTAAAATAATTTATATTTTTCGTATTGATTTTACAAGGTTTTTTCATACCGAAAGAATACCCATCTAAATGTTAAAATCAACTGCAGAAAATGACCAACAATAACCATGAAGCCTGACCATAATCTCTGGGTTGATTCAATTCAATTTAAATATCAAACTACCAAATTAGCTCAATGAACTTTTTTATCTAATAAAAAAATGTATTTAGTTCTCATTCTCCATTTTAAATTCGATCATATTTACATGCAATTTAAGTTCGAGTTAAAATTATATTATTTAATGCTAATCAAAATTCTAAAATAAAAGTTTGTTCTTTTAGGAATAAATAGAGTAACTTCAACATAATTTACACCCAACAAAACCTTAAAATGGTTGGCATTCCTAATTTCCAATATAAACTAATTTATACATTGATGACTGTTTTTCTTCAAGGTTTTTGATCGTTATAGTTTCTTGATGAATTTCATGGAAGCCCATTGGTTTGAACTTTAAGTGGCAGAAATTTATAAAAGAACTTTCCTCTATTAATTCTATATGGTAACAGATTCAACGTCAGTTATTGATGATTTGTTGTGGGAGTAATGAAACTCCATTAATGTTACATGGCAGTTTCAAACTACGTATAGATGAAGTAGTGGAAAGTCAAGAGTTCTCTTTAGTGAAAGCTCATTTTGTCCTTTACAATTCTCTCTATATATAAAGCAAGCAGTAATAGGATGGGAATTCTCTGCATTTGCCTCCATTTCAGGTCGACTATTTCAATGGCGACCGCAACGGCTGCCACCACCATGACCTTGAAGCGTCTGATAGATACGAAAGGGAGAAGGGTTCTTTAAGCTGAAGCTGGCTAAAATTTCGTTGATTTTCTCTTCAACATACTGTTATTGCCTCCTGGTACCGTTATAAGAATGCTTTCAGAAGCAGGCATGGTTGGATGCCTTGCAAACCTTTACGGGATCGTTGAGAATTTGGGCGATGCATACATTCTGACGATAACAAACAAGGATACCTTGTCGAAACCTAAGTATTCTTCAAGCTTGGCAGCCGATGTTCCTCTCTTGTTGCCAAACATTGAATCATCTATAAGACTAAGGTTTTACCGATGTCCTAACGGTCATAATAGCAATTGTCGTATGTACTATGCAAATGATCCAACATCTACTTGCCCTTCTTGCTCTCATGACATGAACATCCCTGCAACACTTGTGAACCCCCCAAATAAGGTTTCAGCTTCATCAGCTGCTGCAATTGAGGGTGGTTAAGTCGAAGGGTTCGTTGCGTATACGATCATGGATGATCCGACAGTGACAGCAATGTCAACTATTTCAAGCATAACTATGCTCAATAAGTTCAACGTTCAACAAGTTGATGCTTTGGAAGAGAAAGTGGTTGATGTACGCATTAATGAAGTGAGTGTCGTTTTATCATTTCATTTTTAAGTTGCTGCAATAAACTCAGGTTTCATGGCATTCGTCTGGTTTTTTATTTCAAGGTGTGGAGATACTAAAGGCATTGCTACAATACAAGACCGTGCTTACCAGTGTATTCCTTACCCAAAAGGCTTGGAAGACGGGTTCTAAGTGATCGAAATGCTTGATGCTTCTGCTTGTGTTGATGCGTTGCTGGTTGTTTTACAAATTTACGAAGTGTATGTTGTTGGCTGGTCCAAAGATTGTCGTGTTGGAAAATATGGATATCACATATATAATAAGGATAATTACATGTTATTATTTATTATCATGATAGGTTAACCCAAATTAAAAGTGATCTAATTTGGTTAAAATTTTATTGGGATTTAATTATTAAATAAAGTATAGGTCAAATATGTGTAGATACTCTAGTAATTGAGTTCTAATCAAATTCTAATTAATGATGGGTTAGAACTAATATGTCAATGTTATAAATATTAGGATTATGTCTTAAATTACACACAAGATATCTTTTCTAATATCACATCCTAAGGAAGAGAGAGCAAATATGCTCTGAATTTTTCTTTTGTATTAATTTGGAAGATCGAATCCTTAAGCTTCATAGATTTCAAGCAATTCATGGATTCGATACGCTTCTACATTTAGTTTTGTTCTTGATTTATTATTGATTACTTGACATGATAGATCCTGGTTTATTAAGTTTTATTTTAAATTTATTTTACAAATCTAACAAGTGACATCCGAGCTTTGTCATGTTGAATCATTGAGAATGAATTGATTCTTTATTATTTTTGGATTGATTCGTTTTTCTTTTTTTATTTTATGGATTTGATATTTTAATTATATATTATGTTGAATCTTTGAGATTAATCTGATAAATTTTTGGGTTTTGATTCTTTAAATAAAATTTTAGGGTTTTATAAATATAATCTAGTTTAATATTTGCATATGCTATTCAAAATTAGATGAAGGTTTATTTATTTATAATCAATTGATAAAAATTGATTTGTGAGATTTCTTTATTTTCTTTTCACACAACTATTTTATAAATTTTGGTTAAAGTCATTATTAAATTAAAGTTACATACTTACAACTTTTGCAATTGAAGAATTCTAATTGAGTTGTATAATTGGTTTTGAAAGTTAATTCACTTGATAATCGAATGAATGAATGTTGGTAAGATGTTTTTTTTTGCACTATTTGTTTTAAATTTTCTGTTTGTGGTTGAATATATATGGAATTATCATCTTTTGTCTTTATTCATGATGAATTATATTCACCATTGAATTCAATTCATATATACTGAATAATTACTTTTGGTTTCGCAAATAATTATTTTGTATAAGTTTTAATCCTTATGGAATCCGACTAAAATTAAAATATTTAGGTTTTTTTAACATGGTGACTATGAATTTTCATAAATGGTTAGCATATAAAGGTTTTTATACAATTTGAGATTCTTTTATAGTTGATGGTTATGAAATTTTTTAAAGTATTTGTGCATATAAAGAAGTTTTATGGTAATGTCTTTAGTCATAAATATAAATTTGAGTTTACATGAAATGTATAAGGCAAACCAGTATTATTTTTCTATTATTATAATTGTGTATATATTGTGTGTATATATATTATATGCATATCAATGATTTTGAGGATTAGTGCATGATTATAGTTGGCGTGAATAGGTGTTTATAATCATTATTAAATAAGATATCTTTTATAGTTTAATTGGTGAAATTAAGTTTTGATGAAAATCGTTGAAGTTGTTAATTTTTTTTTGTTATGGTTATATATTCAATTTAATGGGTGCTTTGGTGCAAGATGAATTAATCTTTCATGTTTAATGTTTTGCATCATAGTTGTTGTTGAATTTTACCAATTGTGCCGCCTATTTTGATTCCTTTTTTGTGCATAATTGTTCATTTTAAAGTTATTAATATTAGTCGATGAATTTCAATTATCTATACTACCAAGACACATACATATTTAAATATTTTGGTTTTAAATCTGGTTCTATAATCTTAGGTTTTGGCATCTTATAGTTCCAAATATTTGGTTAAATTATGATGATATGGTTTATTGTATGAATTGTGGGATATGCCAACTATTATGAATTTTTTATATATTTATTGGCTTGAAAATATTTTTCAAGGATTCATGTGAATATCTATTTAATCATAACAACTTAAGTTTTCTATTTAATTATGAATATATGTATATGCATGAATTGCTTTGGTGTTTTTGTCCATGTCAAAATTATGAATACATGTGCTTGTTAATTATTTGGCATTGAACCACTACATTATTTCATTTGATTTTGATATATATAGTTTTGGAACAAAAAAAAACAATCAACGATTAAGATTTTCGGTTTTTATTGCATTATTAAGACAACTGGGTTATTTTGAAGTTTATAAAGCAATAAAAAATAGCTTTGACATTTGACTATCGAGTAATTTTTAAATTTGAATATTGATATGTTTTATATATTTTAAAATAACTTAATTGAAGCAATAAGTAACCAAAGTGATTTTTTTGTATAAATTATTTTGTTTTAAAATATAAAAGTTCTGTGCATATAACTTATGTTATGTTAATATTGATCGGCTTAAATGAAGGATTAATAATATTACATGTGCAACTATGGTGATAAACATGTGACGATTATTCGGTTTTACATGTGAGTAATAAATTGGCTCAAAAGAAGATTTATTGTTCGACATGTTCTTATTGTCAATGTCGATTACTATACCGGATATCACTTACAAATTAATATTTTGTTCGAAAATAAAATATTAATGGAGTGTCTCGATATATTCAAATTATTTTAGTTTAAATTTGAAGTCTTATGTGAGGTTGTTTATGGTTTATGATTTATTCTACTATTATTATATTTGTCAACACTATTCTATGTTGTTTTGAGATAAATATATATATATACATATATATATATATACTATTATGTTTTAATTTGATTGAAAGATGAAATTAAGAGAAATATTTTTAAACAAATAAATTGATTTTGGCTTTAGGTTTTAATTAATGATGTCTAATATTTTAAATAGAGTAGTTGAAACAAAATGCCGCCAAAGTGACCTCTTTTGTGTAGATTAGTTTATTTAAAATGTCAAGATGATTATATGTTTTTTGTGATTCATGCGTTTATTAATTGACCCAAAAGTAAGTTAATATTTGGTAGAATTTCAACGACATATGTGGCGATAAATGTGTGACAATTATAAGGTACTTTATGTGAGCAATATGTTAGTCCAAAGATTAATTCATTGTTCGACATAATTTATTGTCAATGTTTGATTGATATAGCAAGAGTACCGCTTACTGTTAATATTACTATCCAAAAACTTGATGTTGTGTTTGGCATCTTGAGATGGGATTAACCATTATCCTAAATTTATTGTTTACTTATGAATATTGATCTGAGCTTATTTTTATATATTTTTTGTTCTATATTTAGCTAATTCATCTTTTACTGCCACAATATCTACTAATATAAATTTTACACCCATGCTTAATGGGACTAATTTCAATGAATGGAAAAGGCACTTACTTATAGTATTTGGTTGTATGAACATAGACATTACACTAAGGGAAGAACAACCTGCACCTCTCACTGTAGAAAGCACCCCTTATGTTAAAAGGGATTTTGAGAGGTGGGATCGTTCAAATTGCATGAGTCTAATGGTCATGAAGCACAACATTTCAGAAGCCTTTAAGGGCAAAGAATCTAAAAAGATTACTTAGGTCAAAGTTTCCTTGACGAAATTGAGAAACGTTTTGCTAAAAATGATAAGGTTGAAATGACATCACTTCTGACTTCTTTGATGTCTATAAAGTATAAGGGTCAATGAAATTTTGAGCGATCTAAGGGCTATGAGTTTTATGATCCCACAATTAGATATATTTTTTAGATGAGAATTGCAACATTCTTTTAGGGTGTTGAGTTTGGAGGGGGAAATAAGGTGAAAGATATTGCTTTTAAGGATGAATTGAATTTTAACTCAGTTTCTACTATCACTTTTGACGATGTTTAGGTTCTCATACCTATCATTGATTAAGAAGTGAATCTAGAGCCTCAATAATACAATGTTGAACACCTCCCTATTCAAGATGAGGTAATTGTTCCAGAAGAACAAACTCAACAACCTCAAGAATGAATATCATTAAACAGGTCCACTAGAGAAAGGGTTATAATGGCTTTAGTGGAATATTTTGACCTTAAGCTACATCAGATGAATATTAAGTTAATGGTTTCTCAATGGTAACATTGACCATACATTTATATGGTGCAATCAAAAATTTTTGTGTCTGATGATGCAAAGGTAATGATTTGCAAATTAAATAACTTCATCTATGGGCTTAAGCAGACTTTTCATCAGTAATATTACAAATTTTACCAAATGATTATCTTATTCGATTTAGAGATGAATTTTGTTGATAATCGTATATACCATAAGTTTAGTGGGAGCAAGGTTCTATATTTGGTTTTATATGTTAGTGACATACTGCTTGTTAATAATAAGTATAACCTCAATCAATACCCTAAGAATAATTTTGAGATTACGAAAATGCATAAGAATCTTTACATTTTAGTAGTGGAAAGTCTAATGTACATTCAGGTTTGTATACATTGGAATATTGTGTACATTATTGGGATGTTAGGTAGATATTTTAAGCAACCCTAGTTTGGACCATTGGATAGCATCCAAGAGGGTTATAAGGTATTTTTAGAGAACAAAAGATTACATACTCGCATATCAGAGATCTCATCAGTTAGAGATCATCAAGTATATAGAATATCGATTTTGATGAAATATGGATACAATATTTTGTCACTAAGATGCAAATTGAGAAAACAAATTGCAATATTTTATTCCAATAGCAACAAGAATATATCAAAGTTAAAACACATAAACTTTAAGTTCTTGGTTGTTAAAGTAAAAGTTTAGAGTGGCTAGGTACCTACAAAGCATATTAGGACAAACTCCATGATTACGGATCCGCTTACTAAGGAACTACACCTAAAGGTTTTACAAGAGCATATTGCTCATATGGGTGTAATGTCATTTAAAGGATATTTGGTTTTAGTAGGAGTTTGTATTTTTAAATGCTATTATATTATAGACATATTTTTAGTTATTTTAGTTTAAATATATTAAATTTATTTTTTGTAGAAATAAAGTTTATTTGGTTTATTCAAACTCTGATTTTGGTAATGTTTGATCTCACTAAGGTTTAAGAGGACCACTTGAAATAGACATATTTAGATCATATTGCATGTAAATTCCATGCTACACATCCATACTTAATCTATGTCATTTTTTGTTAATATACGTGATCGGGGATTGACTTAGTTATGATATATGTAACAAAAGTCACCTTGGTTCTATGTTAACATAATTAGTGGACAAATTTCTTCAAAATACCTTTTAGATATGATAATAAAATTTTTGAGCTCATAAGGTTATATAATGACATGTAATTATAGAATAATTAGTATATATGTGGTCCAAGTGGGAGATCGTTGGAAAATATGGATATCATATATATAATAAGGGCAATTACATGTTATTATTTACTATCATGATAGGTTAGCCCAAATTAAAAGTGATCTAATTTGGTTAAAATTTTATTAGGCTTTAATTATTAAATAAATTATAGGTCAAATATGTGTAGATACTCTAGTAATTGAGTTCTAATCAAATTCTAATTAATGATGAGCTAATTAGAAATTAGAACTAATATGTCAATGTTATAAATATTAGGGTTATGATCTCCAAATTACACACAAGATATCTTTTCTGATATCTCATCCTTAGGAAAGAGAGAACAAATATTCTCTGAGTTTTTTTTTGTGTATTAATTTGAAAGATCAAATCCTCAAGATCTGTAGATTTCAAGAAATTCATGAATTCAGGCACGCTTCTGCATCTAATTTTGTTCTTGATTTATTATTGATTATTTGACATTATAGATCCTCATTTATTAAGTTTTATTTTAAATTTATTTTACAAATCTAACATGTTGTTGCTCATTTTCTTTTGTTGATTTCAATATTTGTATGTCTCTTAAGTTAGAACTTTTATGAACTCAAATGGTTATATATGTTGATCTTTCGATGTTTTGTTGATGTTAAAATCTAGTTGCAGACTTATGTTTCAAAACAGTTGTTGGCTTTGACAATGCAGAGGTTTTTACCAATAGGAATGATAATATAAAGTAATGGCTAAAATAATTCTATGGAAAAGATAATTTTCAGAATAAATACTTGAATAAAGGGATAGATCCAGCTTAAAGGGTTACTATATTTTGTAAAAGAACGGGTGAAAATTAAGAGGAAATGAGATGGAGAAGTGTGTGGCTTTGCAAAATAGTAGAATTGGAAAGAAGTTGCAGACACAAGAGATCTAGAAAGAGCAGCATCCCACATCCTTAAAATCATTTATTAATTCCTTCAAAGTTAACAACATTGTCTTGTAGACCTTAATTCCTTGGCTTTGATGGGAAAACAGAAGCCCATAATAAGTAATTTGGACCATCACTCTGGTAATCTCTAATTACATAACAACTTTTGCTGAGAAATACGTAAACTCCTAAAGGAGACCCCATTGAAGAATGACAATAGCTACTGATTGTTGAGATCTCAAGTCAGAATTACTAGAGACTCTACTTAAGGAGTCTTTTGGTTCAGCTCCTGGTATTAAATGTTGAATTTTAAAGAACAAAAGGGACCGGGTTAGAGGTTGGTACTTCATTTTGTTAGAGGCCAGTAATAAACATAGTATTGGGAAGTCCACATCTTAGGTAGTAGTGTCCTTGGTTACAGCAAATTAACCTCTATATAAAGCATAGACTCTGTCATATTTATCATCGCAGTAACCGTATTGAACAACTGTGAAGCTCCTAGTTTTTAGAAATAGCTTTTTGCCATGGCTGCCACCACCACTGTTAGGCTAAAGCTTCTGATAGACTCGAAGTCTGAGAGAGTGCTGTTCGCTGAAGCTGGGAAAGATTTTGTTGATTTTCTTTTCAGTATTTTGTATGCCTGTTGGAACTGTCATAAGGCTCCTTACTAAGCAAAGAATGGTGAGATGCCTTGGAAACCTTTATGGACGCATCAAAAACTTGGGTAATACCTAAATGCAGTCACTAGCAAAGAAAGACACCCTTTCGAAGCCTATGATTTCAAACTATGCTGCTAATAATGTGCCACTTTTGTTTCCAAACATGAAATCCTCAACAACCACGACCAAAATTTATGGATGTAGCGACTATTGTTGTTTCACGTATTTGGAAAATGACCGAAATCAGAGAAGCAAGGGTTCATCCTCAGCCGGGGGAGGTTATGTCGAGGGAGTAGTTACTCATATGGTCATGAATGATCTGGTAGTGGCCTATGTCCAAAATTTCTAGCATCACTTCGCTCAACAAGTTTAAATTTCAGGATGTTGAGGTTCTTGAAGAGAGGAAGTCATTGATATTGAAGTAGACGAGATAAAGTATCCCTTTTAAGTCTCAATATATAATGTATGTACATGTGTATCACTACACCAAAACAGGTCTTTAGCGGCGTTTTTTTAGGCCTTTAGCGGCGCTTTTTAACGCCACTAAAGGTATTTGCGGCGCTTCCAAAGGCGCCGCAAAAAAGGCCGCTAACGAAAACGTCGCAAACGTTTGCAGCGTTTACAAACAAAAACGCCGCTAAAGACCATGATCTTTAGCAGTGTTTCTTTCTAAGCGCCGCTAAAGAACATGGTCTTTAACGACGTTTTTTTCTAAGCGCCGCTAAAGAACATGGTCTTTAGTGGCGTTTCTTTCTAAGCGCCGCTAAAGAACATAGTCTTTAGCGGCGTTTTATACAAAAACGCCACTATTTTTGGGATTTTTTTATATTAAATTTTTCATTTTTTCAGCCCTCCTGTAGCAACAAATCAAAAGCAACCAGATCTAAACCAGCCAAAAGCAATAAATTTATATAATATTTCAAATTAAACAAATAAAATAATATTAATATCAATAAATAAAAGTGAATTCATATTATTTTTGCAAAATGTTAAATGTTAAAATGATAAAAATATTTATGCAATACACTATGACGGTGGAAGTTGCGACTGAAACATCTTCATCATAGTCTGAAGCTACTGCTGGAGTTCGTCGTACTTTTTGCTCTGCTCTGCTTCTCTCGCTGCAGCCTCTGCTTCCCTCGCTGCCGCCTCTGCTTTAAGTTGTAGCTGGAGTTCTTCATATTTCCTTTGAACTTCAACTGTGGTCGCTTGCATCTGAGTCATCTAGTCTTTTAACCTCTGAACTTCAGCTTGAGCCTGACTCCCCGAAGCCATGTATTGTTGCGAGCTGGATCCAAAATATTGGGTTGGGATAACAAAAGATCCTTGAAATCGAACCCGACCATACCTTTCAGGACCCAAAACTTCAGTAATAATCCGGTTATCAATGTCTTCAAGATGAATAGAACTATCACTAGAAGCAATCGTTTCGTACTCCGCCTTTTTATCATTTAGTTTTTCCTAATAAATAAATCACATAGTTAGGAACGCAATATATATTAAAAAACATATGCAACATAACAATAGTCGCATTACAAGCAATGAATTAAACCATTAGAAAATAAACACTATTTTATATGTAAAACAAGTCAAATCGTATTAAGTAAACGTACCATTATTTCACCAGCTTTAGGAGTCATGGGAGATCCATCTTTCTTCCTATGTGTAATTTCAAAAAGTTGAAGGCGTCTAACTTTTTGACCGGACGACAGTTCCTACAATATAGTAGTAAAAATATTATTTAATGGAAAGTTATACATATTTGACAATATTAAAAAATTAAAAATACCTCCGCCTCAGCTACACATGCAAAACTTCTGGACCCGGCTGTGTGAGTGAATTTTTGTTTTTGCCTGCTGCTTTTTCCAACTTGTTCACGATCCTACGTTATGAAATTTTTAGTACGTAAATAGTAAATACTATAAACAAAAATAATTACAATAGTTTGGAAGTACGTCATACCTCGCCTTTCTTCGAATGCCAAAATCTAACTGCATCTTCCCATTTGTACCTCAACATACCTGGCGGGACATTTTGCAATTTCTCATCGAGGGTTATTTTTGTCTTATAATAATTTTTCTTCAAAGTACTTTTATTGTCTCTCCATCTTTTTCCCAATGCCTTTTTTACATAAGCATCCGAGACCTCTAAAGCAAACCTCACCTACAAAAAACACAAGTTAATAAAGTAAATATAAATGAAACTATTTCCCAAGCATTACAGATGACATTAACATTTTGTTACCTTAATATTATCGATGGCTTGGTTTTTGTTGCTATCGGGCATTTGATGCCATGGCTCGTAGTTGATAGGCAACATATTCGCATTTCGTGCTAAAATGCCCATGTATCCTGCTAAAAGTCGAGCTTCTGATCCAACAGGCTGACCAAAACTGTTTCGTCCAACTTTGACACGCTCGACTAGATCTAACTCGTATAACTCTCTAAGTAGCGTATGTCCTCGACCTCTGCGCGTCCCACCATTTTCAGCTACAAATGGTATATTATAATATAAGAATTTGAAAAATAAATCAATTATAAGTCAACACGCATGTAAATTAAATGTAAAATTACTTTGAACTTCTGTAGGATCCTCAGGTGTAATTGGAACATTCGAAGATCCAATTGTTATCTGTTGTTCAGTACTATTTGTTTCTATCGAGTTTGGATCATTTTGAACAATGCTTCCCCTTAGAATTTTTCTTCTAGGCATTTTATCTGCAATACACGTAAAATAGTTAAAAACTTTATAACTAATTACAACAATAACAGCACATATAAAATAGTTCAAATATATAATAAGATCAAGATTTAAATTATGATATTACATATAATTAAACAATCGTAAAATCTTACTACATCATTATTCGTAAATATCTTCATCTGTATCCTGACAAACCCATTGAAATTGTGCACTAGTACTAGGGATATTATCGTTTAAGTTTTGTTCTGGAAAGGGCAAAGTTTCTGATCTGTCGTCGATGTTATCTATACTTCCACTGCCCATGTCAAACAAGTCTCTAGGGATGTTACGGAGTACAACGTACCAACCCTCATCAGTTGGATCTTTTGAGTAAAAAACTTGTTTGACTTGATAATCCATCATCGGTTCGTCCATCATGGTGCCACGTCATATGTATGTTATGTATAACTTGTAATTAAGTTATGTATAATATTAATTAAGTTGTGTATTATGTAAGTTGTGTATTATGTAAGTTATGTATTATGTAATTTATGTATTATGTATTATGTATGTTATGTATAATATTAATTAAGTTGTGTATTATGTAAGTTATGTATTATGTATGTTATGTATAACTTGTAATTAAGTTATGTATAATATTAATTAAGTTGTGTATTATGTAAGTTGTGTATTATGTAAGTTATGTATTATGTAATTTATGTATCATGTATTATGTATTATGTATGTTATGTATAATATTAATTAAGTTATGTATTATTATGTATGTTATGTATAATATTAATTAAGTTGTGTATTATGTATTATGCAAGTTTTATTTATTACAATCGACTTAAAAGTTCAATGGCAAAATAGTTAAAATATTAATCGAGGATGTAAGTGGATCACTCCCCTTTAATATTTACTACTTTTATCATTTCAACACTAATTTGATTTTTCGATCATTTTCACTTTCAACTTTTAATATTTAATTAAATTATAATTTTTAGATAAAACGGTTAGATAAACTCTTAAAATTTAATGACATTAAAGTGACAACTCACGTAATAATTCATATTTATTGCATAAAAATCAGAAAAAATAACAAAAAATTTTAAAATTTCAACAAATTTAAAAATATTCATAAAAACAAATATCTACAACAGTAATAAAGTATACATTATATGAAATGTTATCAATATATTAAAATTTTAATATAAGTATTTTTGCAAAATAAAAATAATTTAATTAAGTTTGAATATAGAAAGAAATGATAAAAAATAAAATTAAGACTGAAATGACGAATAAGTAAATATTAATAATAAATTTATTTTTGTGCCTTACGTTAAATAAATTAATAATATATTTATAATTAAATAAAACAATAAAAGCTAATTTTTATTTAAGTAATGTAATATATATATAAATTTTAAGTAATGTAATATATTTAAGTAATGTAAGTTATAAATTTTAGTAAGTAATATATTTAAGTAATGTAATATATTTTAGTAAGTAATGTAAGTAATGTAATATATACTGTAATTTTAGTAAGTCATGTATTTAACATTCATTAAATCGGCAGCCCATTTTACAATGTATATACAATATCCAAATCTGTGTAAGAAACAAACAGCAGAGAAATAACAAACTCATTGAACAAAGCGTAGCAGACATGTAGGAACTCGGTGTGAAAGGAACTTTTTGTTCTCCATGTGTTCTATATCAATGTTTGAATATGTGTCCGGAATCCAGATATATCTGTCAGATGGATACTTTAGGAACAATCGAAGAATGAAGAAATCGTGTAACATAGTTTAACATTGTTTACCAACTACAGAGCTAATTACAGAGTGCTGGAAAATCGATTACGTTCTAAGAAAATTACTTTCAACAATTTTTACTGCAACATGGAGAAAAATTTAAAAATATATAAAGAAGGAAGAACAGCTAAAGCATTTACTTGTAGATGCAGTTTTATACTAAATTACTTCAAAGCCTCAACAGTATATGAATAAATTAGGCTTTGTCCAGCCCCACCCAATAAGTTTTTCTTAAAAGAGATTTTAAAATGCACAAAAATTTCCAAGTCATTCAAATGTTTTTACCAAGTTAAAAGTTTAAATAACACTTAAAGCAAAAACTGTGATGCTTATTTGAGGAAATTCACAGTGAAGTCAACTAAAATTAGAGATTGTCGAAGAGTAAACTTTTGTAGTTTTAGTTCAGTTGTTTACCCCTTTTTAGTAATAACTAAATAAATTCAACTCAAATCGAAGGAATAAAAGTAAGGACATTTTGATTAAAATAATATCAACAAACTTACCTAAATACGAAATGATCAATAAGGCAAGAATAAATGGTTAATCCACAATTTTGAGTTCTCCTTTCTTTATGATTGGGCAAATGCAAGTGTTACTACTGGGGAACAAAACTTGAACATAAGAACAAGTGTTATTTTTAACTCTTCAACAATGAGAAGAACAAACTAGAAAGCAAACACAGAAGATCGGTACTTCTTCCCAAACCCTAGACACGCAAAAATTCCCAAATTCCCCAAATTCCCAAACAAACTGGTACAAGCTTGGTGATTGAACTTGGACTCTAAACCCCAAATTCCCAAATTACACTGAACCCAAACCCTAAATCAAGATACAGTGTTTTGAAAGAAAAAAAGCTTACCTTTTAACCACAATTTCCACAACTTTGATAGTATCCTGTCAAGATTGACTCAACTGTTGCTTCGTTTCTGATGATTTATGAGTTCTCCTCTCCCTTTTTTCCTTTGTATTTTCTCTTCGCTTTTATCCCTTTCGCTTTGTCCTCCGCTTCATTTCGCTTGTGTTCGCCTTATAGAGAAAATGATAAGTTAAAACACACTTTGAATGTAAACAGCGTCGTTTAGCCAAAATTTTAAGACACCATCGCGTTTCTTAGAAAACGCCACTATTGCTTGTATATTTGCGGCGTTTCAAAAACGCCACTAAAATTGAAGTTCTAATCTGAAACTACCGCGTTTAATAAAGCTTTAATGCATATTTCGCATTTTCTATAAAAACGCCACTAAAAATAATTTGCTTAAGCTAAACGCCATCGTTTAGCTAATATTTTAAGTCACTTTTATGCGTTTCCATGAAAACGCCACTAGAAATTAATGAAAAACGGCGCTGTTGAATTAATATAGAGAAAATGCTAAGTTAAAATTAGAATACAGAAACGGCGTCGTTTAGACATTGTTTTAATACCCTTTTGAAGCGTTTACTGAAAAAACGCCGCTATTGATTCCAAAATTTCTGGCACTATCACGAAAACGCCACTACTACTTAACGTACAACAAGCCAAACGGTGACGTTTCAAGTAATTAATTCTAAACTTTTCATAAGTTAAAAATCGTGTAGACAGACGGTGTCGTTTACTCAAATTTTAAAGACACTTTTGCGGCGTTTCTTGAACAAACGCCACTACTGCTTCCCACATTTGCGGCGTTTAACAGCTAAAACGCCACTAAAAGTTTAACTATTCATTCGAAAACGGCGCCGTTTTGTAAATTTTAGATTTTTTTGTCATTTTTTGTTTTTTTTATTTCATTTCTTATGTATTTGGTCCTAAATATATCCATCCATATAATATATATCAATATATTTTTTAACTTATTTATGAATTCTATTTAAAATAATATTTAAATATATCAATTGGTACTTTAAATTGATTTTTTAAAATATTATTTAAAGAAATTATCTAAACTAACCTAAAACCCTTATCCGACCCCTGAAATCCTAAACCCTAAATCCTAAACCACTAACCCTTAACCCGTAACTCGTAACCCCTAAACCCCTAAACCTTATATCCCAAACCTTAAATCAATACCCCCTAATCCTTAAAATAGCAGGCCATCCAAAATAATCCCTAAATCTTTAATAATCATAAAATAGTTATAATTGATTAAACAATAATTAATAGTAAAAACTTTTTGTAATATTATCTTTATAATATTTATTTTTTTGTATAAAGTTTGAAATTTATAATATTTATTTTATTGATAAATAAATAAATTTAAACTATATACTCATAATTTCAATATATTAAATTTATTATTATCTATTTTAGAAATATATATAAGAACATATTTAATATAAAAATTAATAAAACTAATTAATCTAAACTTAAACTCTAACTTAACCGTTGAAACCCTAAACCCCAAATCCATAACCCCCTAACCCCTTACCCCTAAATCCCCTAACCCCTAAAGCATAACCTTTAACCCCTAAATCCCCCTAACACCTAAACATTAAATCCCAAACCCTAAATCCATACCCCGACATACTCCTTAAACTCTAAACCATATACTATAATTAATTCAATATTTAAAATTAATATTATCTCCTTTACGATTATATAAGAAATTATTTAATATATAAACTAAAAAAATCAGTAATGTATCCTTTTAAATAATAGTATTTTAATTTTTCCATTTTTAACAAATATTTTAAATTATTTTAAATCCTTGAGCATTAACGGCGCTTTCCTAAAAACGCCGCTAAATCCCCGACAGCTCAGAAAACGGCGTCGTTGGTCTTAGGTATTTTTGCGGCGCTTTCCCAAAAACGCCGCTAAAGCCCTGAGCGTTAGCGGCGCTTACCTAGAAACGCCACTAAATCCCCGACAGCTCAGAAAACGGCGTCGTTGGTCTTAGGTATTTTTGCGGTGTTTTCCCAAAAACGCCGCTAAAGCCCTGAGCATTAGTGGCGCTTACTTAGAAACGCTACTAAATCCCCGAAAGCTCCGAAAACGGCGTCGTTGGGCTTAGGTATTTTGCGGCGTTTTCTGGAAACGCCGCTAATGTTTATTTTCAGCGGCGTTTTCCATGAAGCGCCACTAATGATCTATCTTTAGCGGCGTTTGTTATCCAACCGCCACTAAAAACGCCGCTAAAAGCCTGTTTTGGTGTAGTGTATTCAGTTTGGCGTTTCTAATAACATTTGGCTAAAACTTTTGTGCAAATAGGGAATCAAATTGCTGAGGGCATCTTTGCAATCCAAGATGGTGCTTACTGCTGTGTTCCTTGGGAAAGAAATTAAACTATTTCTCAAGTGATGTGGTGTTCTTGCAGTTGTGTCCCTAGGATGGAAGTGATATTTATGCTCTTCAATATAAATAAGAGATGGATTATGTTAACGACTTATTTACTATTGCATATTAGTCCAGTTGTAGAACTTGAAACTTTAAGGCTATATCTAATCTTCAAAACCTTTATTTATAACCTTAGTCTTATATCTAAACAATGCTTAAATGAGGCAGGGTCGGGATCTTCTCGGTCATATAAGGAATTATGGAAAATGAAAATAGAAAAAGTTAAAAAACTTATCCCTAAATATTACTAAGCTAAAAGTTATACCACTTGTATGCTATAATAGAATTATAATCATGAAAGCAGTTGAAAGAATCCCTTCAATTTGTTTATATTTGTTTTCAGTATAGAGCAGAGACTCTGTAAAACTTGACAAAATCTATATATGATAGTGTTCCTATAATGGCTGCCAACGCTGTTAGGTTGAAGCTTTTTGGTAGCATTTTTACATGGAAAAAAAAAGCCAGTTTTACATTAACTCACTAATATACTATCCCTTCTGCTGAAAAAACTTTTGATGTCCAAATTTTAGGCTTGACTGTTAATTTCCCCACATGAAAAATAGAACAGTTTAAGATTAGTAATATAATATAGGATTAACTGGATTTTGTCGATTTTTTGTCGTGGTGCTAGTTCAGAGAATGCAGCTGGTAGAATGAACTGTTGAGAAACCGAAACCAGGAAACTATTGAGAAGTGGTTCTTTTTGTTCTTGCATTTGTGTCATTTGGAAACACAATAGTTATAATCTTAAATGATAATTTGATGCATATATATATGATGGCCTATGTTCTTAGCTTGTTTTATTCTTGTAAATTGAACTTCTAGAACTATGCCAAGCAACGAGCTAATGAGAACGAGGAGCTCGATGATGATGCCAACCTCGATGCTCCGACCACTTTATCCGATCTTATGTTCTCCGACACTAAAGGTTCCGGTGGTGGAGGTGCTGTCCGTTGCCACGGATTGAATTAGTCTATATGAAACAATGGCAATTGCGTTGCAGTGAATCCTCATCATGTTATACTGAGAGAATTGGAATAGAAAAAATTAAACCAACATTCATAAAAGAGAACTCCTGATTTTCCTTTGGCCAAAAAAGAAGAGAGAACTCTTGATTTTCCACTAGTTCATCTATACGAAGTCAAGCATGAGATTCCAACAAATTTTTTAATTAGATAAACGAGCTTTAATCGAGCTAACTTTATTTGAAACTTTTGGACTTGGCAAACTCAATTCAAGCTGTCTTTGCTCGGCTTCTTATAATTTGAACTTGGACTTAGATTAAAATAATTTGAATTCAATATAAAAATCAAACCCCAAAAAAATTTCTCACTCAATTTTGAAATTGAACAAATTAGTCTTGATTTTTTTTTTTAAATCAGAGCAATTTAATCATGGTCAACTTCAAAAGTGAAAACTAAGGACAAGTGAATGTTATTATATGTTATTTTAATTAGTATTTAGCTCTTAAAATTTACACATTTTATTAGTTTGATACTAATTTAAAAAATTATCTCTGAACGTTTGTATAAATGTTGAGGCTGAATTTGTTGAAATTTTTAGAATTAAGGCCAAAATGACAAAATATGTAAATATTGAAAGTTAAATTTGTTATTATACCAACCAAATTATGTACAGTTGATGGAATACATCAATGTCGATATTAATTGTCGTCAAATGCTCACTTTTAAAATTGACAAAATTAAATTGATCTAATGTTTTGAGAAAAACTAATTTACTTAATTTCAAAATTGAAATACGATAGATAATTGTTTTAACAAATCAAACTATCAAATTAGCTAAATGAATTTGTTTATGTAATAAAAATTGAGCCCAATTCTTATTCTCGAATTTAAATTTGATGTTATTTACATGGGCTTTGAGTTTAAGTGAAAATGATATACTTAATGCTAATTGAAAATAAGAAGTTTGAGTTCAAAATTTTCTTTCCGGACCAAATGGAGTAGCTTGTATGAATCTAATCTTATGATTAATTAAAAAAAGTCTAAATGTAGTTCATCAACTTTATTTTATTTCTCTTTTATTCCCAGTTATAATGGCAATACATTAGGTCCAATAAGGAAATATAAATAAAAAATGAAAATATTGAATTGAATATGAGAAGGAAAAAAAAAAGAAAAGAAAGATAAAAATGGCAATCTTGAGAATTAGGTGCAAACCCCTCAATAAAATGGCACATTTTTTTTAGATTAGGGGTTTTTTCTCTTCATCTTGTTCATCTACTACACTTTCCAGTTCTTTAGAGAAGGCTTTTGATTTCTTGACATTTACATTTGATACTTGAACCCTAGGTGATGGTTTAGTATCTGGCAACATCCTCAGTATGATTCCCATGGATATCAACAACAATCCTAACCCGTGGCGTTCGGTTAATGGTTTTGTAAATATCATGTATGACAGCAACAAAGTTACAGCTTTTCTAGCCGTAGTTATCATGGCAGTTGTAGCTGCACCGAAAATAGCAATCAAGGATAAAACAGACACTTGACCGATAAATGTAGCCATGGCTTCAAACACTAGAACACCGTAAACGTAGGGATATTGAGAACAAGAACTCCATGCCTTAAAGAGCTCTCCTGTTAGAACCATTGGCACAAGTAAGAAAGGAATCCCAACTATTGTTGAGCAAAACAACATCTCCATTTGTGTTGTTTCTGGGTTTATGGTGAAAATTGCTTCTTGAAAATTACCCAGAAACGCATCCATGATTAAAGCACCGGAAATCATTATCACACCAATTATACTAAAATTTGGAGATGTCTGGGAATCTGCCAAGGTAAAAAGGATGAGACCAACCACAAGAAGCAAAGCAGAGATGTATTCATGAAGTGAGTATTTCCTTCTTAGGCCAGGAACAAAGGCGCCCATAATCATAACTGGCAGTACCTTAGTGGATTTAAACATAATTTGGGCAGGATAGTTAAGGTAAGCCAATGAACCTTTAGTTAATCCATGAGAACCCATGAGAACGCTTGATAGTTTGACATATGAATTCCATGGATTCACCATTTGCTTCATAGTAAAGCCTTGAAGTCGTATCAATATCAGGTAGACAAAGCCTTGTACAAAAGTAAAATACCATCCATAGCTGAACTGAAGCCTATTATAAATATATTCCTCACAAACGCCATTAACAAGATAACCAAAGAAGAACCCAAATGAACAAATAAGAAATTGTTGCCATTTTGGCCTATGAAGGGAAATCCCAAACAAAAATCTTGTTTGATCTCCGTTTTTCATCTCCTTCTTGATTGTTTAATTTACAAAATACCAAAAACCTGAAACTCTTACAAAAAAATCAAACCCCTAACCAAAGAATAGAAGTTACGCATAGAAAACAAATGAAAAAAGGTCTTCTAATAAAACATTGTATTTTCTAAATTTTGCTACCCTGAACAGAAAACTTGAAAATAAGGGGTAGATTTTAGTTATTAAAAAATAACAGGAAGGAAAGTTATAGAAAATTTGTCTAGTCTTTCCCCTCACTAAAAATAAAGTTGTATGAAATTTAGGGGGTGAAAAAGAGAGATTTATGGAGATTTTTAGGTGTTGTGTTTTTATCTCTTTGGGAAAACGGTGGCAACTGACAAATAGAACTCACGACTTAAAAAAGGTAGGAAATGAAATAGACGAGATTTGAGAAAAATAAAAGGAAAATTATCGTTCAAGATGAAGCTTCTTTCCCAACTCATTAAGGTAAATAAAATTCATTGGTTACAAGTAAACTAAGCATTTAATCATAAGATTACGTTATAGCTTCACCTGATTTACAACCCCAAAAATAAGTTAAAATGGTTGGCATTGCTAATTTCCTGTACAAACTAATTTATGCATTTATGATTGTATTTTTCTTCAAGATTTTTATTGTCATAGTTATCTTGATGAACATATCTATATGGTTGTATTTTTCTTCAAGGTTTTTATTGTCATAGTTATCTTGATGAACATATCTATATGGTTGATACAAGCCCATTGTTTTAAACTTTAAGTGTTAAATATATATTTATGAGAAATTTCCTCTAATAATTCTATAATGTGACAGATTCAACAAACTTTTAAGGCATTATTGATTTGTTGTGGGAGTAAAGAAACTCCAATAATGTTAAACATGGCAGGTTCTGTTGGAAGCGTGATGTATAATTAATACTATAAACGTTTCTTTTCTCTCTATACTAGCTGCGGTTAGTTTTCTCTCTCTCACAGTTTTTTTTCTCTTTCAACACACATTCCATAATTCTTTTCATAACACTCTACTTACATATTTATAAGTTTAGTAAATTGACTTAACCCATTTAATTTGTTGTCAATCTTATCCATTAATTATGGATAATGCTTAAACTCACCCCACGTTCATACTTAGTCAACCTTGAAACAAGTATCAAGTTTCCACCTTGCTTGTTTTATCAAGTTGCAGGTAAATTTCTTGACAGCTTGCTATCCACCTTTCAGGCCAATTTCTTTACCGCCTCATCTACATGCTTAGTACTTAGGTAATCAGTAGTAAGCTGCCGCTAAGCTAAATTTCAGAGCCACTTTTAGCTTCAAGCTTTGCCAACTTTGAGAAGTCGATTGGTTTGATTTCTAATAGATTCAAACTACGTACACATGAACTAGTGGAAAGTCAAGAGTTCTCTTTAGTGAATGTTGATCTTGTCCTTTACAATTCCCTCTGTAGATAAAACAAGCAATAATAGGTTGGGGATTCACTGCAATTCCCTCCGATAAATTCAATGGCGACTGCCACAGTTGCCACCACCGTGACCTTGATGCTTCTGATTGATACAATAGGGAAAAGGGTCCTATATACTGGAACTGGCAATTTTGTTGATTTTCTCTTCAATATATTGTTATTGCTTGTTGGTACTATTATAGGGTTGCTTACAAAAGAATGTATGGTTGGATGCCTTAGAAACCTTTATGGGAACGTTGAGAATTTGGGAGATGCATACATTCTGCTGAAAAAAAACAAGGATACTTTGTTGAAACCTAAATATTCTTCAAGCTTTGCAGTCGAGTTCCTCCTTGTTGCCAAACACGGAATCATCAACAACACTATGGTTTTACAGATATGTATTTAGATGTACCAATATGTGCTAAGAAAAAACCACTTTCAAATGCCAAAATGTTTGATATGTTATAATACTTTAATTGGTTAAGGTAAGTACACAGATTCCATTTCAATTTACTAAGCATTCTTATTGCTTACTTAAGTTGTTTTTCTTCCCTGTAGATTGTCATCTTGCAGAACCTACTGATTAAATGCTAAAAATAAATATTTTATGTAATTAAATTGGTTAATTTATGAGAGTGCTCCACTGATTTTTCCATGTTTATATTAAATTTTATATAGGGGTGCAATTTGGGGTCAAAAGAGAAAAAGGAGAAGCAATTGGGCTAGATTGAATAAAGGAGCAAAGAAGGAGGGCCAAAGCAGAATTTTTCCAAGATTTAATTAGCTGAAATTTTATGTTGACTTAGTGAGAGATTATGTAGGGATTTTTATATCATGGAATATTTTATTTCCTTAATTTTCTATGGCTAGTGGCTCTTAATTTGGCAAAGCCACTAGTATAAATAAGGGCTACTATGTTCATTCATTCATCAAGTGTTTTCCATCAAGCTTTTCATCAAGCTTTTATGTCCTAAAATATAATCTTTCCTTTCTTCTTTATTTGCTAGCATTAGTTCTTTATTTTCTCTTTCATTACTTAATTTTCAGCTTTAGAAATACTGCACCCAAACCTTGCGTCACCCACATCCATCTACTTTCATTTCCTTTTCATTTATTCAACCTTCTCCAATTATGCCCAATACCAACATGCCCCAAACCTTAGTTAACTAAACTCATTTCAGCTTCAGGTCGGTGTTAGCTTCGTCAAGATCCGTGAGTTACGAACCCGAGCAATTTAATTCCTAATTTTCAATATTTATTACTTCTCCGGATTAAGAGTGTGACTTCATCAACTCACAAAGTCAAATCAACACTAAGTCAAAAAAGGCGTCGTTTGAGTTAGTGTGGTTAGACGTACAGTTGGAATTCCGAAATGATCGATTGTCTAATTGGTTTTCCGTGAACACATTGCCGTTCCAAGTGGGGATTGTTGTTTGGTTCCGTCAAGGGAAGTAGTAACCGAATTTAAATGTCCCACGCGGTTGAGGGAATTGGTTCGAGCTAGGCTCTTCTAGAACGCAAAGCTGCCGGAGTTCTACATCACGAACGTTTCGTTGGTTGTTCGATCGGTAAGGGTTAATTATTGGACGTTTCATAACTAATTTACACAATGAAGAGTTGGTGTCCGAGGCGTCCTTGGTAGCTATAACTAGCTTATTGGAAAAGAGGAGTTCATCTAATTTCGAGAATCAGTTCAAAGACGAGGAAAAACCCGTGCCTGAAGCTGGGCTAAGTTTAATTAATTTTCATTCAGATTTATTTAACTGTTTTTATTGTTTTATCTTCAGATTTTACTTTTTACGCATTTTATTTATTTATTTATTTCAGGTTTTAAATTTTATCCCCCCAAACCTCTTGGGCACGACAACTGCCCCGACATAAATCTGGTCAAGAGGGTAACAATTTGCAGTAAACCCAGTCTCTGAGGGATCGACCCTACTCCCTATACTGCTTACATTTGCGAATTAGGCGTAAGATTATATTGGTGGAATCGACACCCATCACCTACCGAGTTAGATTAGCAGAGGAGCACACACTATCAGAAAACGGTAGATATATGTCATTTTTCAGTATAGATATTGTGGCATGCATATAAAGGCACCTTGATGCGCAAGTGGACATTTTGAGTTGTGAGTTATATGATAAATATGAAAATGTTGATCTTCAATGTGAAGTTTAGCTTATAATTTAGTTGATGCTTGAATTGGTAAAAAGTTAATGCTAGGAAAAAGAATGATCAAGAATACAATTAAGTTTAGTATGTTTAATGTTATATATTGAAGTAATTAAGTTTGGTAAGTTGATGAAGGAGTAAGTTATATAACATATTCAACAAATTTTAAGTCATTGATGGTTTGTTGTGGGAATAAATGAACTCCATTAATGTTACATGGCAAGTTCCAACAACGTACAGATGAACTAGTGGAAAGTCAGGAGTTCTCTTTAGTGAATGTTCAGTCTGTCCTTTACCATTCTCTCTCTATATAAAGCAAGCAGTAATAGGATGGTTTTTCACTGCAATTCCCTCCGTTTCATATCCACAAATTCAATGGCGACCGCCTCCACTGCCACCACTGTGAGCTTGAAGCTTCTGATAGATACAAAAGGGAAAAGGGTTCTATATGCCGAAGCTGGCAAAGATTTTGTTGATTTTCTCTTCAACGTACTGTTATTGCCTGTTGGTACTGTTATAAGGCTGCTTGCAAAAGAAGGCATGGTTGGATGTCTTGCAAACCTTTACAAGAGCGTTGAGAATTTGGGCGACGCATACCTTCAGCCGACAATCAACAAGGATACATTGTTGAAACCTAAATATTCTTCAAGCTTGGCAGCCGATGTTCCTCTTTTGTTGCCAAATACTGAATCATCAACAACACTAGGGTTTTACCGATGTTCGTATGGTCGTAATAGCGACTGTCGTTTGTATTATGCAAATGATCCAACATCTAAGTGCCCTTGCTGCTCTAGTGTCATGTACTCCCCCGCAACACTTGTGAACCCCCCAAATAAGGTCTCAACTTCATCAGCTGTTGCTAATGAGGGTGGCTAAATGAAAGGGGGCTTTACGTATACTATCATGGATGATCTGACAGTGACACCAATGTCAACCATTTCAAGCATAGCTATGCTCAATAAGTTCAAGGCTCAAAGAGTTAATGCTTTGGAAGAGAAAGTGGTTGACGTAGGCATTAAGGAGGTGAGCTTCGTTTTATCATTTCATTAACAAGTTGCTGCAATAAACTCAGGTCTCATGGCATGGCATCCGTTTGGTTTTTTATTTCAGGGTGTGGAGATACTAAAGGCATCACTACAAACCAAGACCGTGCTTACCAGTGTATTCCTTACCCAAAAGGCTTGGAAGACGGGTTCTAAGTGGTCGAAATGCTTGATGCTTCTGCTGCTGTCCTGGCTGTTTTTTATTCTTACAAGTAAAGAAATGTTTTCTGTTCCTTACCCAAAAGGCTTGGAAGACGGGTTCTAAGTGGTCGAAATGCTTGATGCTTCTGCTGCTGTCCTGGCTGTTTTTTATTCTTACAAGTGAAGAAATGTTTTCTGTTCCTTACCCAAAAGGCTTGGAAGACGGGTTCTAAGTGGTCGAAATGCTTGATGCTTCTACTGCTGTCCTGGCTGTTTTTTATTCTTACAAGTGAAGAAATGTTTTCTGTTGGCTGGTCCAAAGATTGCTGTCGCTTATTTTCTTATGCTGATTTCAATATTTAGATGTCTAAGTTAGAACTGTTATGAACTTAGTTGGTTATTTATTTGTTGATCTTTCAGTGTTTTGTTGATGTTAAAACCTAGTTTCAGACTTATGTTAGTTGTTTGCTTTGACAATGTGGAGTTTTTACCAGTTGGAATAATATAAAGTAAGTAAATTTCTAATATAAATTGGACAATTTTCAGAAGAAATACTTGAATAAAGGGATGGGTTCACTGTGTAGAGCTTAAAGGTTTACCATATTTTGTAAAAGGTAAAAGGTGAAAATTAAGAGGAAAGAGATGGAGAAGTGCGTGGTTCGTCAAGTAAAAGTAGAGTTGGAAAGAAGTTGCAAAGATAAGAGCTCTAGAAAAGAGCAGGATCACGCATCCCTAAGAAACAGACAAGGGCACCCAACTAACTTCTATAAATCGAAGGTGCAAATTGTCTTGGAAGAAGCACGTAGCCGTGCGGTGAGCACGGAGCGGACTATTCTTTTGCCTTTTACTAAATATGATCGTGTGCTCCCCGCTCTTAGCGGCATATGGCTAATTTTGTAGGCCTAATTTCTTATTGTAATGGCCCAACAATTTTAAATACGATAATTTTATAATTTTAGAAAAAATGTTTTGTTTTTTTAAAGTTTACTAAAACTTATAAAATAAAATAAAAAATATGATGTTTTAGAATAAAGTTATAAATATAGAAACTTTTTTGGATTTTCTAAAATACTAAAAATATTTAAAAATATTTTATGAGTTATAAATTATATTTTATAAATTAAAAATAATATTAAAAGTACCTGAAATTATAACAATATTGTTTTATATATATATTCAAACAGATTAAAACTTTGCTTTTGTATATAAATTTACAAGATTTTCTAAAATTAAAGATATTAAAATATTGTTTTTATTTTTATTTTTCTAAGATTATATTAATGATTTTAGTTTTCTAGAAAATAAAAAGTAATGATTAAAATTTTATTTTCTAAAAATGATGGAATATTAAAATATTAGAAAGGGTTAAATATCTTTTAGCCCTGATATATCTTATCCCACAATGTAGTATTTATGGAATTTTTTCTCTCAATTAGTTACCTATAGTTTAATATGGTCAAATATTTCTCCCAATGTTGTTAAGGATTGGTGACATGGTAATACAGACAACTCAACATGACAAATGACACTTCATCTAAGAAAAAATGAAAATTGAAGTTATAACAGGATATTTTAAGAGACAATTTAAAGATAAAAATTTTATAACACGCGAAAATTATATATTTAGAATACAAATATGTGTTTAAATGTAATAAAGTATGCAGAACAAAATTTAAATATATAAATAAATCGAAATAAAGTATCTTGGTTAAGTGGTAAACTTACAATTTTTTCAATGTAATTGACATGAGTTTAAATCCTATCATAAATATATTTTTTCTTTTTATGTTAAAAATTAAAGTACCATCGAATAATATAATTTATTTTAAATATTGAAGATAATTTTTATAAATTCTTAATTAAATTATACCTAATTGATTCATGATATTAAATTAGTCAAAAAATTTATTAATAATATAACATAAATAAAAATATAATATTTTTAAATGACATGAATATCATGTCAGGAATTTTTTTCCACTCCTTTTAAAAACTAAAGCCGTTTCCATGTCACCATTCCCAACAATGTAGGGTGAATTGTTTGATGGTGTCGAAAGGTATCCAATTAAGAAAAAAAATCTATAACTATCATATTGTAAAATAAGACATACTTTAGGAACTAAATAAGTACTTAATCATATTAAAAAATATTTAATTTTTCCAGACTAGGGTTTTTTCTCTTCATCTTGTTCATCTACTACACTTTCCAGTTCTTTAGAAAAGGCTTTTGATTTCTTGACATTTACATTTGATACTTGAACCCTAGGTGATGGTTTAGTATCTGGCAACATCCTCAGTATGATTCCCATGGATATCAACAACAGTCCTAACCCGTGGCATTCGGTTAATGGTTTTGTAAATATCATGTATGACAGCAACAAAGTTACAGCTTTTCTGGCCGTTGTTACCATGGCAGTTGTAGCTGCACCGAAAATAGCAATCAAGGATAAAACAGACACTTGACCGATAAATGTAGCCACGGCTTCAAACACTAGAACACCGTAAACGTAGGGATGTTGAGAACAAGAACTCCATGCCTTAAAGAGCTCTACTGTGAGAACCATTGGAACAAGTAAAAAAGGAATCCCAACTATTGTTGAGCAAAACAACATCTCCATCTGTGTTGTTTCCAGATTCATGGTGAAAATTACTTCTTGAAAATTATCCAGAAACGCATCCATGACTAAAGCATCCGAAATCATTATCACACCAATTATGCTAAAAGTTGGAGATGTTTGGGCATCTGCTAAGGTGAAAAGGATGAGACCAACCACAATAAGCAAAGTAGAGATGTATTCATGAAATGGGTATTTCCTCTTCAGGCCAGGAACGAAGGCACCCATAATTATAATTGCAGTACCTTGGTAGCTTTAAACATAATTTGGGCAGGATAATTATGGTAAGCCAATGAACCTTTGGCTAATCACTACACCAGAATAGGCTTTTAGCGGCGTTTTTAACTAAAGCGCCACAAAAAATGGAGCATTAGCGGCGATTTATACAAAGCGCCGCTAAAACTAGGAAATAGCGGCGTTTTATATAAAGCGCCACAAAAAAACTAAAGACCAACGACGTCGTTTTTGCGATTTTTAAACCTTTAGCGGCATTTTTATTTGTGCGCCACTAATGCTCGCATCTATAGTAGCGTTTTTATCTGAGCGCCGCTAATTCCCCGATCTTTAGGGGCGTTTCCATATGAACGCCGCAATATCTCTGGTCTTTAGCGGCGATTTTATTTCAGCGCCGCTAATGCTTGCATCTTTAGTGGTTATTCTGAGCGCCACTATGCTCTTTGCATTTAGCGGCGATTTTGTATAAGCGCCGCTAATGCTCGGATCTTTAGTGACGTTTTTATCTAAGCGCCAGTAATCCTCCGGCTTTTAGCGGCGTTTTTATCTAAGCGCCGCTAGTTTATTACCTTTAGCGGCGTTTTTCCTGATGCGCCGCTAATAGTAACAAAAATCTTATGAGTTGAAATAATTAATATTTTGTTCTATTTATTATGTGGTACAATTTACATCTAAATTATAATTAAAAAATATTATTGATTAATACAAAAAGTTTTTATTAAAGAGAAGTCGTATATGCATATAACAACTAACTATTTATTACTAATTTTCAATCACTACAGTTGATTTAAACTACTTTATTACGAGACAAAATATCTTAAATTATGAATAAAAATATAATAAAACTTAAATTTTGTATTGTAAAGAATAAATTAAAAATAGAAATTAACTTTTGTAAGAGTAATAAATTTTGGTAGTACTATTCGACTAAATAAATCAAAGGAATTAATATAAATTAAACACCAATTTATACAAAATATATTTTATGATTATATATATATATATATTAAAGATTTATGGAATTTTTTATGGACGGTATTTTAAGAAGTACGGGTATAGATTTAAGGTTTAAGATTTAAGGTTAATTTAGGGTTAGAGGTTTAGGGGTTTGAGATTTAGGGTTTCAACGGTCATGTGTTAGGATTTAATTTAGATTAATATTAGTTTTTGATTATTTTTTATGGTAAATATATATGTTATTACATATTTGTAAAATAAATCCAGATCAATAAACTTAATATATTGAAGTTTAGCATAGTTTATATTATAATTAATAGATATATATATAATAGCCTTTACCGGCGTTTTAGTGAAAAACGCCACAAATATTGCAATATACGACATCGTTACGCGTTAGGAAATCAGTTTCTATTGTGGCGTTTTATAGAGAAGCGCCGCTAATAGTCTTGAAACTCTGTCAGAACGGCGTCGTTTCAGTTGAATGATGTACTCTATTACTGGCGTTTTTTGGGAAAACGCCGCAAATATGTCAACTATTTTGTGAAAACGTCATCGTTTCTTTCTGTTGTTGAAAATTTAGTGGCGTTTTTACGCAGAAACGCCGCAAATGTGAGTTATAATTAATTTAAACGGCGCCGTTTCTTTACAGGCTATTTAACCCGTGTCCTCATGTTTTACGAATTTATTATCGAAAAAAATGCATTTTATATACCAAATTTTATTTAAAAAAATTGTATTTTATATAAAGAGACAAAATTTGTTGTACCAATTAAGTTTATTATAACAAATTTTTTTCCATTTGTTAAGAGGACATTTGAAGCTTCATACGAAATTTTGTCAAACATAATATTGCTACCTTATTTCAACTTTATACAACTTTTTTAACTATATATATATAACTTGTTGCTTAATAGATTTTCACTATATTTTTTATTATATATTAAAGAATATTTATGGAATATTTTGGTCGATGCATGGTCGTATTTTAAGGAGTACAGGCCGGTATATATGAATTTAAGGTTTGGTATTTATGGTTTAGGAGTTAGGGGCTGGGTTATGCTTTAGGAGTTCAGACGTGAATTTATGGGTTAGGGTTAAGGATAGGGTTAATTAGGGTTTAGGGGGATTTAAGGGTTAGAGGTTTTAGGGGTTTGGACAGGGTTTATGGTTTCTTAAGAGGTTAATTAATATTAGATTGATTAAATTTGGAGGTCAATATATATGTTTTGAGATAAATTTAATATTAAGATAAGTTTTGAGTATATAGGTAGATGATCTCTTTATGCATGTAGCTACATATATAAATTGATTGGTTAATATGAAGATTACAAGGTTAATTTATAATTTGAGACTTGTTAAATGATACAATATAACTAATATATACTAGTTATATAATTAAAACATTTAACCCAAATTAACGACCATTTGATATATTTTTGATATATATATGGATATATATATATATAGTTATTAATTTAAGAATTTGTATATATAGGACCAAAATAATATTGGTATAAATAAATAAACAAATAAATAAGTAAGTAATTATTTATTTGTTAAATAAATTGGTAATTAATTATTTAAATGTAAGAGAAAAAAATGAGAGTTTTAGTGGCGTTTCTATATAAAAACGCCGCAAAAGGTATCCCTTACCGTCGTTTCATTCAAAAACGCCACAAAGATTACAATATACGACTTTGTTACGTGTTAGGGAATCAGTTTCTATTGTGGCGTTTTTACACAAAGCACCGCAAAATTTACATAACTTTACTTAAACGGCGCCGTTTCTTCAGAGGACAAATTAACTCTCCTTCAGTGTCGTCCTCCATTTACAGCAACTGGAAATCGCAGAGAAATTAGGAGAGAACTTTTCTAAGTGTCGAAAGGGGGGAAAACTTTTCACGAAAATACAAAGGAAAGAAACGTGCGAGCGAGTCGATCTTGAAACAAGGTGGGCACAGCTGCGAGATTTCTCCATTGAATAGGTATGCCGTTTCTGTTCTTTTTCGATTAAAATTTTTGGGATTTAGGTCAGTCTAAGTTAATTGGGGTTTTAGGGTTTCGATTATAGAACATCAAAAATGTGGATTTTGGGTTTTTGGTCAGTCTAAGTAAATTTAGGGTTTCTTTCCGTGTTGCCTTGATGCGTTGTTACTGCTTCTTCCTCCTTCCTTAAACCCCTATCCGACCCGATTTGTGGATTTCTGGTGATAATCCGCAAAGTCTTTTAGAAAAGCCGTACAAATGCTTTTTGTATGTGCTGCGAATTAATGTCAAAACACAGTATTCAATATAGTTAATCATGATTTATTTTGAGAAATCATTATTAAAATTATGGAGTTCGTTTTGTTTGAATCATCAATTTCTTTAATATCCTTGCCTATTCTGTTATTCCAGCATCCATTTAAGGGGAAATGTATTATTTCTTCAATCCATTACTGAAATTGTTTGTTTAATTTACTTTCATATTACTTTCATATTACTGGTTGAGTAAGTAAATGTGTGAATGTTGTTTGAGTAATGCTTTTTCGGTATTGAACTGGGTTGTTTGATGTTAGACTTAATTTAGGCATACAATATAATCAATTTGGAAAAACGATAGGTAGGCCACATCAATTCAGTATTTACTGGAGAGAATTTGTTATGCCTAATGTGCATTATCTGCGTAATGTGAATTCAGTTTGTAGTTAAGTTCGGTTTTGGTTAATTTATGATTTAAATATATCTTTATTGTTGCTTAATCATGCTGTCATATAAGTATATGGTGTACTATATATATATATATATATTTTGGTGATGTTTAATATATGAAATTCGCATAACTTATAAGTTAAAATGTTTGTCATATGTATTAAAACATATATAATACTTAGCTATTTCACATTGGTTAGGTGATATATATATATATATATATATATATATATATGTGAAATGTATGATATGCCTGAATTTAACTAATAATTAAATATAGGTTATAATTTATAGATTGTAATATGCATGCAAGGTTGACTAGTACTTATAACAGGTTTGCTATTTAGAAAACAGGCTGTTATTAGTATTTATATTTGCATTATTTGCCTTTAAATCTACTTTATTTTCAAAACGTCCTTAACGAAACTGTTGCTAATCAAATGGGTAGCAATTTTGACAAAAATTGAGCCCCAATTAATTTGTCACCTTCTGACGTGGGGTGGATTTTATAAATATCTGCTTTATAGCGGTGGGAATAGAATGAGTACCTTATTACTTCATCAAGTCGATCGCTTTTGATGATAGGTTATAAGTGATGTATGACTTAAATGATATGGGTTTAAATCATTTATGCATTTAGGTTTTTTTAGGGTTTTTAGTTTAGCTAACTTTGTGAGTATCCTATCCTGTTTTTTTTTAAGTTTTTTGGCTTTAATTACTTCTGGTTTTTCGATACTAATGTATTTGTCTTTTTGTTCCAGGATTTGCTTCGCAATTGAGGAAATTTAAGGTATTTATTCCTATGTTTCTCTATTTAATTTTCTTATAAAAAAGTCAAATTGTTAAAAAAATTTCTGTTATTTTTAGTTTTATAGTTTAATTATTATTTCTCATTTTTAGAAGGAGTTTCAATTACCAATTTAGCTAAATTTCCATTTCACTTTGCAGCTTATTACATTATTTGATGTTTAAATTTAAGAATTGCTATTTGGGAATGGCAATTGTTTTAAACTATTAAAATTGAATACAACTCTTAAACAACTACATATATTTGAGTAATTGAATAAATTATGGGCTAATCGTTTAATCGGTTGAGCGTTTGCAAATCATCGATTTCGATATTATGTGTTGCAATTATAAATTTTACTTCAAATTAATGACTGATTATCGATCTTATATTTGCAACTTGGTTTTATGTTAATGATTAATAATCTTGGACATACAAATAGATTTGTATATTTATTTATATTTTCTACTAAAATAAAAAATACTTTTTCGAAATATATTTATTTTGTAATGGCAATTCAAAGTATTATTTCTTTAATAACAAAATTGTTTTCATAAATATAAACAAATTAATTATATCTTGTAATGTGAAGTCAATGTTAAATTTTTTCTTGACATAATTTGTTCTTTGATTTAATAAAAGCTACAAAACATATATCATATCGTAATGATATTTGAATTATCCGAGATTAAAGCTACAAAAGTATATTTTAAATGAAATGTATTCAAAGTTATATTTTAAAACATCTTTGATATATATATTTATATAAAGTTTTAATATATTTATTAAAATTATATATATACTTGAAAAATTTATCAATCATATCATAATTTACATACATAACACATAGCCTACATGACTTACTTAATACACAACTTAAATAATTTAAATAACTTACATAATACATAACTTACATTCATAACTTACATAAACTTATATGTTACAAAACATAATACATAACTTATATAAAATTTTATATAAACTTACATAATACATAGCATACATAACAAATATAAACAAAACTTACATAACTTAAATATATTACACAACTTACATAACCTGGAATAGTTGCTAATTCCTCAATTACTAGTTATATTACGCAACTTACACAACCTAAATATAAACAAAACTTACACAACTTAAATATATTACGCAAAATTCTGGAATAGTTGTTAATTCCTCAATTACTAGTTATGCTAGTGCTAGGGACAACAATCCTGTCGAGGGAAATATCGAATATTCGGACTTCTTACTGATATAATTGAGTTGGATTACTACGGAAAATGGAAAGTTGTCTTATTTCGAGGTGATTGGGCCAATGTTAATACTGGTCGTGGAATTAAGCAAGATCAATTTGGTTTCACAATGGTGAACTTCAATCGATTGATTCATACAGGACAACAATTGATTGATGAGACGTACGTATTTTCTTCTCAAGTCAAACAAGTATTTTACTCAAAAGATCCAATTGATGAGGGTTGGTACGTTGTACTCTGTAACATCCCTAGGGACTTGTTTGACATAGGCAGTGGAAGTAGAGATGGCATTGACGACAGAACAGAAACTTTGCCATTTCCAGAACAAAACTTAAACGAAAACATCCCTAGTACTAGTACACACAGTCAATGGGTCCGCCAGGATACGGATGAAGATATTTATGGATTATAATATAGTAAGCTTTTACGATTATTTAATCATATGTAATATCATATCATAATATTGGTCTTAATATATATTCGAACTATTTTAAACATATTATTATTGTTGTAATTGTATATTAAGTTTTCAACTAATTATTTTGTATTGCAGATAAAATGCCTAGAAGACCCGTGCGAGCGCACCGCATTGTTCAAGGTACTCCAAACTCGACCGAAACAAATAGCACTGAACAACAAACTGCTATTGGATCTTCGAATGTTCCGGTCCCACATGACGAACCTATAGAAGCTGAAAGTAATTTAACTTCTAACTTACATGTGTGTTCACTTATTATTTATTTTATCTTTTAAATTTCTTATATTACAATACTTTTATTTTCTAGCTGAAACTGTCGGGACGCGGAGAGTTCGCGGACGTACTCTACTGAGGGATTTATACGATCTAGATCCAATCGAGCGTGTCCAAGTATCCAGTAATAGCTTTGGTCAGCCTGTTGGATCAGAAGCTCGCCTTTTAGCAGGATACATGGGCATTCTAGCACGGAATCCAAATATATTGCCAATTAACTTCGAGTCATGGCGCAAAGTGCCCGAGAGTAACAAGAACCAAGCTCTCGATAACATTAAGGTAACAAAACGTGTATGTCATTTATAATACTTGGGTTTAAGTTTCGTTTACATTTAGTTTCTATATAAAAACAAAACGTGTTTTTTGTAGGCAAGATTTGCTCTAGAGGTCTCCGATGCTTATCTAAAGAAGGCATTAGGAAAAAGGTGGAGAGACCATAAGAGCACATTAAAGAAAGAATATTTTAAGACAAAGACAACACTCGATGAGAAATTAGATAATGTCCCTCCGGGAATGCTTAGGTACCAGTGGGAAGAGGTCGTTAGATTTTGGACTTCGAAGAAAGGAGAGGTATGTGTTACTACAAAAATCTTGTAATTATTTTGGTTTATAGTATTTAATAATTAACGTACTAATAATTTGATAATGTAGGATCGTGAACGAGTTGGAACAAGTAGTAGGCAGAAAAAAAAAATTCACGCACACAGCTGGGTCGAGAAGTTTTGCGTGTGTAGCTCAGGCTGAGGTATTTTGGATTTATGCGGTACTGGCAGATATTTATTACTTTATATCAAATAATATTTTTACTATTGTATTGCAGGAAGTGCTGTCGGGTCAAAAAATTGGACGCCTTCAACTTTTTGACATTACACATAGGAAGAAAGATGGAAACCCTATGACTCCTGAAGCTGCAGAAATTATGGTACGTTCGCTTAATACAATTTGACTTGTTTTAATTATTTTTACTGTTCTAATGGTTTATTTCATTTCTTCTGATGCAAATATTGTTAAGGGATGTTGCATTTGTTTTTTTAATATATTGCTTTCTTAACTATGTCATTTAATTTTTAGGAAAAACTGAAGGACAAAAAGGCGGAGTACGAAGCGATTGCTTCAAGTGATTGTTCTGTTCATATCGATGACATTGATAACCGGATTATCACTGAAGTTTTGGGTCCTGAAAGGTATGGTCGGGTTCGATGTCAAGGATCTTTTGTTAGCCCATCCCAATATTTTGGATCCAGCTCGCAACGATACATGCATTCGGGGAGTCAGGCTCAAGCTGAAGTTCAAAGGTTAAGAGACCAGATAGCTCAGATGCAAGCGACAACAAGTGAACAAATTACACAACTTAAAGCGGAGGCAACATCGAGAGAAGCTGAGGTTCAAAAAAGATATGAAGAACTCCAGCTACAACTTAAAGCAGATGCGGCAACGAGAGAAGCAAAGGCAGCAGCGAGAGAAGCTGAGGTTCAATGAAAGTATGAAGAACTCCAGCAGCAGCTTAAAGCAGATGCAGCAACGAGAGAAGCAGAGGCTGCAGCGAGGGAATTAGAGGCTAAAACGAGGGAAGCAGAACAGCTTAAAAAGTTCGATGAACTCCAGCAGCAGCTTCAGAATATGATGAAGATGTTTCAGCAGTCGCAACCACCTTCGTCTTAGACTATCGTGTAAATATACTTCAATTTGACTTTTACAATTTTTGTAAGAATAATGTGAATTTTAATTTATTTATTGACATTTATTTTAAATATTATATAGATGTATTACTTTTGGCTGGATTAGATTTGGTTTATTCTGATTTTTTTTACAGGAGGGCTGAAAATATAAAAAAAAAATTTCAAATCTGCCAACATTAGCGGCGTTTCCTGGATAAGCGCCACTAAAAATGACCTATTGTGGCGTTTTTTTGCATAAGCGCCGCGAAAGATCCCCGTCTGTAGTGGCATTTTTAGACTAAGCGCCGCAAAAGAACCCTATCTATCGTGGCATTTCTTGCATAAGCGCCGGAAAAGAACCTCATCTATCGTGGCGTTTCCTATAGAAGCGCCGGAGAAGAACCCTATCTATAGTGGCGTTTCTTGTATAAGTTTTAAAAGAACCCTCTCTAGTGGCGTTTGTTGTACAAGCGCCGCTATAGAACCCAAGCTATAGTGGCGTTTTTTTGTATAAGCGCCGCTATAGATCACATCTATAGTGGCGTTTTGAGTATAATCGCCGGAATAGACCCACCCTCTATAGTGGCGTTTTTCGGATAAGCGCCGCTAGAGAGGCCGATCTATAGTGGCGTTTTGTATGTAAGCGCCGCTAAAGAGCCACATCTATAGTGGCGCGGCAAAAGAAACGCCGTAATAGGTCTTCATCTATAGCGGCGTTTATTAGAAGAAGCGCCGCTATAGTTAGCGACGCAGTCATTAGCGGCATTTTTTGCGGCGCTTATTTGCGGCGCAAAGAAACGCCGCTATAGCCCTAAAAAAGCGCTGCGAAAAGCCTGTTTTGCTGTAGTGAATCCATGAGAACACCCGATAGCTTAACATATGTGTTCTATGGATTCAACATTTGCTTCGTAGGAAAGCCTTGAAGTCGTATCAATATCAGGTAAACAAAGCCTTGTACAAAAGTGAAATACCATCCATAACTAAACTAAAGCTTATTATAAACATATTCCTCACTGTTGGATCGACACGTATAAGCAACGAAAAAAATAAAAAGGAAAAAAGAGAATTGATAACGCAAATATATACTTGGAAAAACCCTTCCAATGAAGAGAATAAAAAACCACAAGTAAAGAAATTTAATTAGTAGGCAAATAAACTAAAAAAGAGTACAATGATGGAGAAAGTCAAAACGGAAACCCTAAACCTAGAATAATATAAAGCTCTCTAGCTAAAACACGATATTCCTTAAAACTCTCTTTCGTTGTGTTGTTTCATCAACTTTTCTAGTGTTGCTAAAAACTTTATTTATAGACTGAAATTCGTAGGCTAATATTATTAAAATATCTCTAGAGTTATTGAGAAAACATAACAAAGTTTAAATGGGAGAAGAAACTTGATTTAGTGGGGAACACGTCGCTACATCACCATATCACGCATCGTCTTATCCCGACATCGTGGTCTTCCTCATTGTGACGTCAACTTTGTTACTGATTTGACCCGAATATGCAAGACACATTCCACACTCACAAACACCATTCACAAGGTAATCAAAGAAAAACCCAGATCAACAAATAAGAAACTGTTGCCCTCTTGGTCTATCTAAAAGGGAAATCTCAAACAAAAATCTTGTTTGATCCTCTATTTTCATCTCCTCTCAATAAGTCTTGATTGTTTAATTTATAAAGTACCGAAAACCTCAACTCCTAAAAAATAAAAAATCAAACCCCTAACCAAAGAATCGAAGCTAATCCTAGAAAAGAGATGAAAAAAGTCTTCTAATAAAACATTATTTATTTTAAATTTTTCTAGTTTTAATAGTAGCTTCAAGAAAAGATAGATTTTTATTATTAAAATTAACAAGGAAAAGGAAAGTAATAGAAGATTTGTCTAGTGTTTCCCCTCGCTAAAAATAAAGTTGGACGAAATTTAGGGTGAAAGAGAGATTTATGTTAAAAATAAAAGGTAAATAAGATTCATTGGTTACAAGTAAACTAAACATTTAATCATAAGATTACGTTATAGCTTCAACCTGATTTACAACCCTAAAAATAAGTTAAAATGGTTGGCATTGCTAATTTCCTGTATAAACTAATTTATTCATTTATGATTGTATTTTTCTTCAAGGTTTTTATTGTCATAGTTATCTTGATGAACATATCGATATGGTTGATGCAAGCCCATTATTTTAAACTTTAAGTGTTAAACATATATATAAGAAATTTCCTCTAATAATTCTATAATGTAACAAATTAATTCAACAAACTTTTAAGGCATTGTTGATTTGTTGTGGGAGTCAAGAAGCTCCAATAATGTTAAACATGGCAGGTTCTGTTGGAAGCGTGATGTATAATTAATAGTATAAACGTTTCTTTTCTCTCTATACTAGCTGCGGTTAGTTTTCTATCTCTCACACTTTTTTTTTTCTCTTTCAACACACATTCCATAATTCTTTTCATAACACTCTACTTACATATTTATAAGTTTAGTAATTGACTTAACCCATTTAATGCTTAAACTCATCCCACGTTCATACTTAGTCAACCATGAAACAAGTATCAAGTTTCCACCTTGCTTGTTTTATCAAGTTGCGGGTAAATTTCTTGACAGCTTGCTATCCACCTTTCAGGCCAATTTCTTTGCCTCCTCATCTACATGCTTAGTACTTAAGTAATCATTAGTAAGCTGCGGCTAAGCTAAATTTCAGGGCCACTTTTAGCTTCAAGCTTTGCAAACTTTGAGAAGTCGATCGGTTTGATTTCTAATAGGTTCAAACTACGAACAGATGAACTAGTGGAAAGTCAAGAGTTCTCTTTTGTGAACGTTGATTTTGTCCTTTGCAATTCCCTCTCTAGATAAAACAAGCAATAATAGGTTTGGGTTTCACTGCAATTCCCTCCGATAAATTCAATGGCGACTGCCACAGTTGCCACACCACCGTGACCTTGAAGCTTCTGATTGATTCAATAGGGAAAAGGGTCCTATATACCGGAGCTGGCAATTTTGTTGATTTTCTCTTCAATATATTGTTATTGCTTGTTGGTACTATTATAGGGACGCTTAGAAAAGAAGGTATGGTTGGATGCCTTAGAAATCTTTATGGGAACGTTGAGAATTTGGGAGGTGCATACATTTGCTGAAAACAAACAAGGATACTTTGTTGAAACCTAAATATTCGTCAAGCTTTGCGGTCGAGTTCCTCCTTGTTGCCAAACACGGAATCATCAACTAGGGTTTTAGCGATATGTATTTAGATGTACCAATATGTGCTAAGAAAAAAACCACTTTTGATTGCCAAGAAGTTTGATATGTTATAATGCTTTAATTGGTTAAGGTAAGTACACAGATTCCATTCGAATTTACTAAGTATTCTTAATGCTTACTTAAGTTGTTTTTCTTCCTTGTAGATTGTCATCTTGCAGAACCTACTGAGTTGGATTAGTAGAGGAGCACACACTATGAAAAGATGGTAGATATATGTCATTTTTCAGTATAAATATTGTGGCATGTATATAAAGGCACCTTGATGCACAAGTAGACATTTTGAGTCGTGAGTCATATGATAAATATGAAAATGTTGATCTTGAATGTGAAATTTAACTTATAATTTTGTTGATGCTTGATAAAAAGCTAATACTAGGAAAAAGAATGATCAAGAATATAATTAAGCTTGGTATGTTCAAAGTTATATATATTGAAGTAATTAAGTTTGGAAAGTTGATGAAGGAGTAAGTTATATAACATATTCAACGAATTTTAAGTCATTGATGGTTTGTTGTGGGAATAAATGAACTCCATTAATGTTACATGGCAGGTTCAAACTACGTACAGATGAACTAGTGGAAAGTCAAGAGTTCTCTTTAGTGAATGTTCATTCTGTCCTTTACCATTCTCTCTCTATATAAAGCAAGCAGTAATAGGATGGTTTTTCACTGCAATTCCCTCCGTTTAATATCCACAAATTCAATGGCGACCGCCTCCACTGCCACCACTGTGAGCTTGAAGCTTCTGATAGATAAAAAAGGGAAAAGGGTTCTATATGCCGAAGCTGGCAAAGATTTTGTTGATTTTCTCTTCAACGTACTGTTATTGCCTGTTGGTACTGTTATAAGGCTGCTTGCAAAAGAAGGCATGGTTGGATGTCTTGCAAACCTTTACAAGAGCGTTGAGAATTTGGGCGACGCATACCTTCAGCCGACAACCAACAAGGATACATTGTTGAAACCTAAATATTCTTCAAGCTTGGCAGCTGATGTTCCTCTTTTGTTGCCAAATACTGAATCATCAACAACACTAGGGTTTTACCGATGTTCGTATGGTCGTAATAGCGACTGTCGTTTGTATTATGCAAATGATCCAACGTCTACGTGCCCTTGCTGCTCTAGTGTCATGTACTCCCCCGCAACACTTGTGAACCCCCCAAATAAGGTCTCAACTTCATCAGCTGTTGCTAATGAGGGTGGCTACGTGAAAGGGGTCTTCACGTATACTATCATGGATGATCTGACAGTGACACCAACGTCAACCATTTCAATCATAGCTATACTCAATAAGTTCAAGGCTCAATGAGTTGATGCTTTGGAAGAGAAAGTGGTTGATGTAGGCATTAAGGAGGTGAGCTTCGTTTTATCATTTCATTAACAAGTTGCTGCAATAAACTCAGGTTTCATGGCATGGCATTCGTTTGGTTTTTTGTTTCAGGGTGTGGCTATACTAAAGGCATCACTACAATCCAAGACCGTGCTTACCAGTGTATTCCTTACCCAAAAGGCTTGGAAGACGGGTTCTAAGTGGTCGAAATGCTTGATGCTTCTGCTGCTGTCCTGGCTGTTTTTTATTCTTACAAATTGAAGAAATGTTTGCTGTTGGCTGGTCCAAAGATTGTCGTTGCTCATTTTCTTTTGTTGATTTCAATATTTATGTCTCTTAATTTAGAAATTTTATGAACTCGAATGGTTATTATATATGTTGATATGTCGATGTTTTGTTGATGTTAAAATATAGTTGCAGACTTATATTTCAAACTAGTTGTGTGGCTTTGACAATGCAGAGGTTTTACCAATAGGAATGATAATATAAAGTAATGGCTAAAATAATTCTATGGAAAAGATAATTTTCAGAATAAATACTTGAATAAAGGGATAGATCCATAGTGTAGAGCTTAAAGGGTTACTATATTTTGTAAAAGAAAGGGCGAAAATTAAGAGGAAATGAGATGGAGAAGTGTGTGGCTTTGCAAAAGAGTAGAATTGGAAAGGATTAATAAATGATTTCAACAGAGTATTGAATAAAATTGTTTTATTTTTATTTAAGTAAAGAATTAAATTTAGACAAAAAAAAACCCTATTTCAACGTATCTTTCAAGTTGGTGCATATATATCAATGTCCAACTTGCTTACAAGAAAATCAAAGCTTGTGCTTTAGACCATCACTCTGGTAATCTCCAATTACTTAACAACTCTTAAACTTGTTTTATCCTTTTATGTAAGGGTGAGTATTTGGTCGGGTCGAGTCGAGTCAAAAAATTTTAAATTAGTCGAGTTGACGAATCCTATTTTAGCAACTTAACTCAATTTTAATTTTTTTTCGAATCGAGTCAAAAAATTTCGAGTCAAGTCAAGTCGAGTTGAGTTAACGAATCCTATTACTTATACTCAATGTTGCGTTTACATGGACCGATTATTTAACTAATAGACAAAGTATAAGATTATTTAACTACATAAACAATATAATGGTTTTGACTTTTAACTTAATAAGTAAACATTTATTAAAACGATATAGTTTTGTCTTTTAATATAATGGTTTTGACTTTTAATATAATGGTTTTGACTTTTAACTTTAAAAAAATAAACATTTATCAAAACAACGTAGTTTTGCCTTTTGTTATTAGGATATTCGGATAACTCGAATTGTGTAATTCATATTCGAGTTAAACCGAAAAACATAGTTTTTTATTCGAGTTAATCCGGATAACTTGATTAACTCAAATAACTCGAACTATTTAATTCAAAATTTAAATTTGTTATTGAGTTTTTAGAATTGAATCGGATTTTACTCACTCTTACTTTTATGTATAATCTTCATTCTTGCGATCCAAGCAATATTAGATTTTCTGCTAAAGAAGGTAGCCATATCTCTCCAATTGTTTATAAGTTTACCCCATAGCCCTATGCTTAGAGCTAAATAATTTAAAAATTTTACCATTTTTATGTTTTAATAGATATATAATATGAGATTTAAACTCTGGTCACAAGTTTTAAAGCTATTCCATATCTAGAATGAAAATCAAACTCTCAACCATTGATTAAAACAAGAGGGACCCTTGCCATAAATATATATGTAAGAAAAATGTTATAAAAAACCTAACATAACCTTATTAACTACATATCCATATCTAATACTTACTGTCAAGTTTAGATAACATATATTGGTCTAAACTTGGCTCGTTATTTTGTAGGTGTTTTTCTTGGTTTCTCAAAACATAGAGAATTGAAAGACCAAAAACAAGATATTGTTAATGTTGATGTTGTTCAATATACGTACATTTCGTACGTGGCAGAAATCAATTCAGATGATCGCAAATCAATTCGTTGATCTGAAAAATAGAGAAGCCTGGAATCTTCAAATATATATGTGTAAGAAATATCATAAATCGAATGCAAGTTACATACTATAGTATACATATATAGATCAAGCCAGAACCATTGATATTCTAAATAATAATTCAAACAATGACACGCCATAATTATAGAGAATAATTGAAATATAGTTCTAAAACAACCAACCATAGCAACATTTATTGTGCTATATGCAAACCCCTTTTGCCTCGTTTACACTCCCAATGAACAATATAACTGCATCCAATTGTCTTACATTCAAGGGACAGATCAAGGCAAAGCTTACCACAGATTTGGCATTCTGGATAATATTGAACTCTTTTGACACAAGTGAGAGGATGTGGATGATCTGTGTAAATGGTCCCAGACTTGATAAATGAGTATTCTCCGAGAACACATTTGGTATGAGCTGAAGTGTTACAAGCTGAACAATGGTACAACCAGTGTTTTGGGTTCCTTTCTTTCTCACAAATATCGCAATAATGACTTTCTGAATAATTATCATTATCATCATGATAAGTAAGTGTGAAAGGATGTACCTCAGATCTGTGTTGAGCTGTAAGCGGCAATGTAAGACAGTTGAGATGCAAATTAAAACTGCAATGCTTACATTTGAATGTGAAATACGTAGACTTATCACAAGCACTGCACACCTGATCTGCATGCTCGCTAAGAAATGGATAGATGCGATGTTCATGTCCTTGGGATCTGGACATATCAGAAACCAAAGAACATCGCAAACATAACCTCCCTTCGCATTTATCACAGATATAGGCGAAGCCGCTAGTTAAATAGCCGCAAATATCACATTGAAAAATGCAACCAGAAGTAAGTTTAAGAAGCCTTTGGCAATAGTGAAACCAAAAATGCTTCTTTACAGGTAATTCAGCACAAATTTTGTGGAGAAAGAAGTCACACTGTGAGCAACAATAATAAGAAGTAACGATGGGTAGAAGGCAACCGTCACATTGTTTAAAATCTTGGATGTCTCCACTCAATGTTAAGATATGTTGATGCCATGAATGTTTAATCCACGTGGCTGTCACAATTTCTCTCAAATCAACAGGTTCCTCTGAGTCCATCGTTTCTATTGAGTCAACCTCATAATAGTGAAGAGGGTTTTTTGTTGCACAATTTACATGGACAATGAAATTGCATTTAGAACAAAAGTAACTTCCATGCTCAGTGTTCACCTCCTCGAAGCAAAATCTACATTCCCAAGTTTCATGTTCACGTTGTTCAATGAAATATGTGTGGGAAATGTTGTGCTGGTGCCGATAGAATTTGATGATACGTGGCACTGAAATGCATTTTTTATGGACCGCAAGATTGCATGTAGAACAAATATAAGGAACATAATTCCCTATAGTGCCACAAGCATCACAAAATGAGACTTGTCTCTGAAATAAGATGAATGGATGCTCATGATGAAGTTTATCTTCTATGATATGTGGGGATGACACACAACAACCGTGAAGAACAAACTTGCAAATTGAACAAAAATACACGATATCATTAAGTTCGGTGGTATCTTGGCATATTTGGCAAGGAAGACATTCATTGACATTTTGAAGAATAAGAGGATGTTTGCGATGGAAAGGCTGATTGATTTTGGTAGGTATTGTGGCACATTGGATATGAAGAACAAATTTGCATGGTGAACAACAATAAACAAATCCCCGACGTTGGGGTTTTTGACCAATCTTGCAAAACAGCCTTTGACTGTTGAATTGTAAAAAGAGAGGATGTTCTTGGTGGAAAAGATGATTGATTTCTGCTGGTAGATCAACACATTTTGCATGTAGGTAAAAGCCATAATTAGGAGAAAAGTATACAGAATCTAATAATGGTTTCCAACAAGCAAAACATTCAGCTTTTTTGAGTTCTTCAGTAACATTTCCTGTCTTGATCGATGGATCTATACGGGGAATGTCTTGAAACTCTGCATTTCTTTTCTCACCAATGCTATGAGAAAATAATGCACATTTGATATGAAAGTCTAAATTGCAAGAACAATGATAAACAAAATTCTCACAGGTTTTTCCGCAGAAATCGCAGATACATCTACCCCCGTATGGATTCCTTGTAAGAAGATTAAGGTTGTGGTTGCGATGGAAAGGGTGATTCATCTCAGCAGGTGCCTCAGTACACTGCCTGTGTAGGTAAAACCCACACTTCACACAACCAAAGCTCGAACCTGACACTAATTCCCCACATCCTGAGCAATACACCTTTTCAATTTCGTGGCTATGGCTTTCAATAGACACCAGTGGATGCTCATGGCTAAAATGTAGAAGGCTCATCTTTGTGTTTTTGTTTGTTTGCTTGCTTGTTTGTATATTAAATAACAACAAAATGGGTTAATGGAAGCTAAACTTATAATTCAAATATTTATTTTGTTCCAATTTATGAGAATCATAAAATGCTTGTAAGAATGGTAAGTAATAGTAAACCTGAGATGCTTTAACTTTTCCTTACTTCTAAATTATGTTTTTTTAACTTATAAAAAGAAAAGAATAAATGGTTATTCATTTAATTATTAATCTCGAAGAATTAGAAAAAAATTACTTATTATATGGTTGAACCATTTAGATTAATAGCGTCGTCTCCTTCATAGGAAAATGGTTCTGCATGGAATATTGAAAGGAAAAATAATATAGTGGAAAATTTTTAATAAAAATAAAGTATATATATGAGATTATAATTCTATATATTTTGATTTTCAATAGAAAAGTTAACAAATTCTAAGTAGGTTATTATTTTGTAACTTACATGAAATGTTGTGAGAATAAGGAATAAAAATTAATCAAGTTTTACTATTAATTTCAAATAGTAAAAATTAATAAATATAACAAGAGAAGAAAAGAATTTTACTTTATCTTGCGCTTCAATCAATAGCATGTTATTATTCAATTTTTCTTATTTATTCTTATCTTGTCAGTAAATTAAAGAAGGGAATATTTGAGAGATTTTTTTCATTAAATGTTTAATTCTTTTTTTTTCTTCCGATTAAATGTGGAATTCTAATAGCTTCGTTAATAGGTAATCTCGCGTTTGTGCAAATCAATATGGTAAAAACCGTTAACATGCAAAAATGAGATACTTATCTTCAATTAAGAGGCTATTGGAGACTTCCAAGACTTCATCCAATAACACGGAATGGTAAAAAGCAACCAATCCAATATCAAATCATAAATAAATTATCAGTTTCTCCCATAACGGAGGACTTTTCAATTTCCTCCTCTCTCTTTTTTTTTTTTTTTTATCCTCTTCAATGTATTTTCTACATAAATTAGATTTTTTATGTATTAATATAATAGTCAGAAATAATTAATATTCTAATAAATGTATTACCAATATTACATTAATCTTTTACTTGTATTTGTAGTATTAAAAAATTACTATCAATAGGTTAAAATATACTTATAACAGTATCTTTAATAAATTAATATGTTTGTTCAATAAAATAAATAACATGCATAATTATTGCACCTTTGATAGACTATTTGCAAGTAAATTTCTTAAAGATATAAATTTTCACCCAAAATACTTTTTATAGAGTTGGTAAAAATATTTTATATATTAAAGGAGTATAGAATTAAAAGATGATGAGTTTACCTATTAACTTTCTTGGAATAAAGAGGAGGTAAAGATATATTTTATATGGATATATATTAAATAAAAATAACTAAAATAAATTTTAAATTTTATAAATAAATAAATTAATTAACTTTGTTTACAAAATTAAATGCCTAAATTGCCCTTATTAAGATCTCATGCCTAAATTATTTCTATTGCCTTTTTATTCTACCTAAAATATCCCTATCAATTTTTTATACTCCCAAAATAGCCTTATTTATATTAAATAAAAAAATAACTAATAATAAGAATTTAAAATTTATAAATAAATTAACTTTATTTACAAAATATGACTCTTGAGAAACTTAGAAACAAGGGTTCATCCTCATGTGAGGGTGTTACTTGTATGGTCATGGATGAACTAATGGTGAGGCCTATGCTAACTATTCCTTTGCTCAACAAAGTTCAAAGTCTAGAATGTTATTGGTATGGGAGTGGATGAGGTAAAGGATCCCTTTTAAGTGTATATGTAAGTTTGCATGCAGGGATGCAATCTCTCTTGAAAATTGTTAGAGCTAAATGATATCTAAAAATTACACCATCTGTATGTTACAATATGAGACTTGAAAATAGTTGAAAGAATCCCTTGTGAATCAGTTCAACTCAGTTTGTTTGAGACCCAATGAAGGAAAGTAGTCATATTTTGCTTTTGGCCATCTATTTCCCATTAGTCATTAATTGGTAGCTACCAACACTTGTATTTTTATTAGAAGAGAGGAAGTACTATTTTACATGCATAAATTTGTATTTCTTATTATATTAATTTGTTAATTAATTAAAATTTGAGTTTAGAAGTTAAAACAATTGTGAATGTTTGTACAATGAAATTGATAGAGAATGATATTGTTTTCTGAATCCATTGTGTACATATTTAATTTTAGTATCATCTCTTATTAATTTATTGAATTTTAGCTTCTATGAGTTTTGTCTATGGAGTTGTTGCTAGCGGCAAAAATGTAATGCCTAAAGTCATGGGTTTGGTGTTTTTGGTATCTGCTTGTTTTACATTATTTGGATTTTTCATTTATTTTTTAATGAGGTGGAAAAGAAGTTGCTAAGGTTTAGAAAGGAACAGAATCCCACATTCCATAAAGACAGATAAGGCCACTCTACCATCTTTTATAAATGAAAGCGCGAATCATCCCAGCAAAATCACGGAGCCGTGCGGTGAGTACAGAGCGAACTATTCTTTCGCCTTTTACTAAAGAATACCGTGTGCTCGCCGCTTATTGCGGCATACGCCTATTTTTGAAGGCTTATTTCCTGTTCTGGAATGGCCCATCAAGTACTAGTTCAAAGTATTATTTGATAGTGTTCCTCTCGTGGTTGCCAACACTGCTAGGTTGAAGTTTCGAGTAATGTTTTTAATGGCTCCTTGAGTCAAAGTATTATTTGATAGTGTTCCTCTCGTGGTTGCCAACACTGCTAGGTTGAAGTTTCGAGTAATGTTCTTAACGGCTCCTTGAGTCCCACCACTGTCATCATTGCTCAACAAGTTCAACGTTAAAGATGTTAGTGAATTTGAAACGATAAAGTAAGGGACTTCCCTTCGTGGGAAGAAGAGGATTTTTTTTCTTGTTTCATTTATTGAAGGTGGAACTTGTACATCGACTTTCTGAACAATTGTCAGATGATGATGATAAGTGAGTGTGAAAGGATATACATCAGATCTGTATTGAGCTGTAAGTGGCACTGTAAGACGGTTGTGATGCAAATTAAAATTGCAAAGCTTACATTTGTTTGTGAAATACGTAACTTATCACAAGCACTGCACACCTGATCTTCATGCTCGCTACGAAATGGATAGAGGCGATGTGTTTTTCTCTGCATAGTTGCTAATCGAATAATTATGCATCGATTCTTTCGAAGGTAGTATTAAGATTTGGTTAAAGCTGCCAGATCACATCGATTATGTGTTTTCTCCGCATGCAACTTTTGCTTCTTTCCAATAACCAAGCATTTAAATGGTATAAACAAAATTAAGATCATAATTAACCCTTGGGAACCCCACACAAACAATTCAACTTCTCCTATAAGATGGAGGATGCTCAGCTCACTACAAAATAGCTCACCACAGTGTTAATTTGTTGCGAAAACCATGGCTGCGAGTTCTAAGGTGAGCTTGAAGCTCCTTATTGACTGCAAGAGTAACAAAGTCCTTTTTGCTGAAGCAGGGAAAGACTTTGTTGATTTCCTATTTAACCTCCTTTCTCTGCCTCTTGGCACTGTTATTAAGCTTCTCAAAACAAACTCCATAGTGGGTTCTCTTGGAAGCCTCTACGAGAGTATCGAAAAGCTCAGCGAAACCTACATGCATCCCAACCAAAACAAAGATTCATTGCTCAACCCTAGGGCTCGAACTCCAGCTTCTGGTGTCCCACTCTTGCTTGTTAATGATGCGGCGGGTAGGAAAGTGTACATGTGTCCTGATAGTAATCATCGCAATGTGGCTGATGATTCGGGCATGGCTTGTCCTCAGTGTAAGAAACGGATGGCGACTGAGGTGACGGTTGTAGGTCGAAATGTCGGGGAAGGGAAAACAAGTGATGAAGGAGGATTTGTGAAAGGGGTACATATATGGTGATGGACGATTTGGCTGTTAAACCAATGTCTACAATCTCCAGCATGACTATGCTCAACAAGTTCAATGTTACGGATGTTGGAGCACTTCAAGAGAAGGTTGTTGATTTGGGAATGAATGAGGTATTTAAACTCCTAAAAACTACTCTCTCTCTATATATATATCATGATTCTTAGTGTTCTTTTTTTGTATGTTCTCCCTGGTAGGCTTTGTGGTTGCTTAAGGCTTCCTTAAAGTCCAAGACAGTATTGACAAGTGTCTTTTTGGGCAACAAAAAATTCTGAAATCATCTTCTGCAAGAAACCGAAGGAGTTTTTTCAGTAAGTGCAGGTTTTCTTTGAAAAATAAGGTGTCTTTAACATTTGGGACAGACTTTTGGTGATCCTGTTATGGTAGCTTTGGTCTACTTTTGATGTAATCGTTTTGAAATTTGTGGAGGAAAGATATAAAATTCAAAGAAAATGCTCTCAACATTCAATGATGATCAGCGGTTTTGCATTAAACAGTTAAAGAAGCTATGAAAGAAAGACATTTCTGTTTGAATTTATTTCCAAGTCATTTAGGTATCTGTTTGAATTTATTTCCAAGTCATTTAGGTATCTGCCACATCTATTGTTAGAAATGGTATTGCATGGTTCTGGCTGTTTTATTTGCTGTTATCTGCTTGGATCTAGACTTGTGTCTACCACCATTACTGACCCTTAGTATCACTCCATGTGAGACACCTTCAAATCTTACATCAACCATTGCAATCTCATATGGAAAACAGTAAATTGTCGAAAAATTGGTCAGTAACTAAACAATTCCAATCGTGGTACATTATACAGGTGAAACAAAACTCAAAAAATATCTTTTTAAGTAAAATTAAAAATATATTTTACTTTATTCATACTTATTTGTTCATGTTCATTAAAATAAATAAACATATATATTATTTTTATATATAAAATAGTGAAATATAAGTATTAAATGTATACTATAAATAAATAAAATAAACGCACTAATAATTATTTTATTAATATATACCAGTATAACAATAAATTGAGTTTTGAATACATTTTATTTGTTTAATAAATAAACTTCAAGATGAAAATTTTGCTTATTAAAGTTTAAACTTGGCCTTATATTTATGGTATGTTATGTTTAGTACTTGGGCCTAGTGTTTAGGTCATGATCATTTGGTCTTGTTTTAGGGGTTTAAGGTTTTTTTCTCTTTTTGATGTAGAAGAAGTTCATCTCATAGATCATACACTGTCAAAGATAGTACGACAATAGCAATAAGTCAAAGATACAAAGGTTCCAAATAACCAGAATTAATGTAAAACATTAGTGCTTATGGTGTTGAATGTTTAGATTCAGGCCTTTTCAAGTTTAAAGATATTTAAAGGTATAAATATATAATTATCTAAAATATTGTAGGATAAACTGCACGAATAATAACCTAATTATGAGGTTGTTTTTATTTTGTACTTTTAAAATAAAATTTTAATTGATTTTTGATCTATCTGATGGAAGTCTGACATTATTATTTTGTATTAACATCATAATAAATTTAGCCTGTATTCTATTAATTTGATTTTAATTTTAAAAATATTAAAAATACATAATATTTCAAAGAATCAAATGATGTCCTCTTTGGAGTTGATTCAAGGATTTTCTGAAAGGTAAATTAAAGATGGGTTTCATACAAAATGATGAAAATGAACGAATTTAATGTTTATCTTCTTCACTGCTCATCAAATTGCCCAATTTAGGTCAAACATGGACATATTCTTTTTTTCCCTAAGACCAGTCCAGGCTTTGCTTAAGCCTTTATAAGTAAATAAAAGTGAACATTAACCAAACCAATGTTGTAAGAACCGATCCACAGTTTGACGGATTTAATTTTTAGTTTTTTAATTCAATTCTTTTAAAAATTAAAATTAATAATAATTAAAATGAAATATTAAGAAAACTATATTTTGAAAAATAAAAATGAATGAAAACATAATGAAAAATCCATTTTTTTGTTAAAAAGAGTAATTAAAATTTATTTGGTTTTCCAAATTTTAACCGGATTTTAGATTTTAGACGTTTGTTCCAAATAAAATGACTTTCAAAAAGATTTCTTTGCATTCTTTGTGTTTGTTTCATGAAAACAGTTTGTTCAAGTGAAAAATGACTTAAAAGGTTAACGGAAAATAAATTCATTTTCCTATAAATTGACTTATCCTTTTGAAAAGTGTAAGTTATTTTCCGGAAAAAAGCTTCTTTGTCAGTAATTTTGTTTTATATAAAACTAACTTGAATCAAGTCTAATATTATTATATTAATAATATTTTTATTTTAATTTTAAAATATTAAATATTAATATAAAATATTATGATTTTAAATATTATTAAACATACCAATTTAATTATTTATATTTAATGGTACAATTTATTATTTTAATCAATTATTTGATATTACAATTTTAATTTAATAATAAATTTAACAATGTTAATTTTAAATGATATTCTTAATATGTTATAGTATATAATATGAATATTTTAGTTATATAAATATGTGTATTTGTTTAAGTCATGTTTAGCCTCATTTATCTCCAACTTAAATATATCACTATCTACTCTCACATATGTAATTTAAATTAAGTTTTAATTATACATTGTTTATTATTAAGTTTATATATGATCTTATTATAAAATAAATTTGATTGCTAGAAGTAAATGTTACTATAATATTTTGTAACAACTTTCAGAAAATGATTTGAAAAAATTATCAAACAACGAAAATATTTTATGCAGAATCATCCAAACACTAAAAAATAATTCATTTATCAAAAATCATTTGTGGCCTTAATTTTCCGATTTTTTATCAATTTCAAATAAATCTGACTATTTATAATTATATTTCATCAATTAAACTAATTAACCCTCTGAGTTTCGTTTAATTAATTAATCTAACTAAATAAAAATAAACCCATTAACAGCTCTACCATCCACATGCTTCTATTACTAGATAATAAGTGCAAATTTGAACCAAAAAAAATATCTTAAAGTAGTTGAAAATAAATGTTGATTGCAAGTTGTGAGTTGAAACAATGACATTAATAGTAATGAATTAGTGACGTGGGGGGAGATGAGCACAATTAATTAGTACATGAGTGGAACTTACAAGAGAAAAAAGAAACTTTTCAATGGATGAAACTCAAACTTTAGGGTGTGGGGTTGGGATTTCTATATTAAATGGGGTGGCTGAAAGTTAGATACGAAACTATGTGATGGGTAAGTGTGTGGTGGCTTTAGTCTACCACTGATTAAGCTGAACAAGAAAATTTACGTGCACAAACCTCAGCATCATTGCGACACCGCATCCAACCTGTTCCATGACCATAAAGTAATCTATAATAAATTATATTGGTATTTACATTAAAATATATTCACCCAATACTTATACAAACAATCAAAGTATATAAATTTAATCAACAAAGTTGAGTATGATATTAAGATATATCATATTTTCACGAATCTTGAACATAATTCGTGAAACATGTACGGAAAATAAAAATAAAAAAAGCATATAAAATAATGAAATAAAGCTAAGGGATTCTTTTATTGAACATTAATGGTGTAAATTGAGGATTCTTCTCTTTATATTCATTAGACAAATAATGAAAAATATATATACAAAATTTTAAGTTGATAAATAATGAAGTTCATTTTAAATAGTCATTGATAGAACTAATGGATTAATCATCATCTGGGTAAAAATCATTTTTATAATGGATTTGAATAGTGTAAAGCATAACTAGTTGTTATCAAAGGAAGGTGGGTGTACAAACTTTTTGAAATTGGAGTGGTCTATGTGTCAGATCAGATGAGATATATTGGAACTTAAAAGTGTTATTGAAGGGTAACGTTGATAGCTAATGTATATCTATTGTGTGAGATGATGAGTAGAAAGATTATGTGATTAGATATAAGAGACTTTAATTGTTTTTGATCGAATAGGGAAAGAAAATGATGTCTTAGAGGTTCTGCGATTAAGCTTAACTTCAATTAATTTATTTAATGAAAGAGAGTTTGTGACTTTATTAATGAAGGAGGAATCGTTGTTTCTTATTGGTTGATTAATTGTTACGGGAGAGCTTTATATGAATACCATCCCAGTTTTAATAGGATTAAACTCAGACTGAAAAATTAGTGAGGACACCTGTGCAAATAATAAACCGTAAGTATGCCCTTGATAATTTCTAAAATTAATTTGTTAATCCTATTTGTTTATGGGAAAACACTATTAGTGGAGTTTTTAGACTCCACAAATAAGATCAAATGGTTGACAAGTGTCATATATGAGTAGAGGAAAATATAAAAAACAATGTTTAAAAAAGCAGACACATGTCAATTTTTAAAACAACTTATAGAATAAAAAATACATTACTAGGGTAACAAATACTCACCATTTGTTCATTACAGTAAAATCTTAATCTTTTTATTACCATTAACATTAAAATATTTATTAAAATTATTTTTATTACCATTAAATATTAACTAAATATTTCCTTTTAGTTTTATTTATATATATTTTCTATTAAAGTTGTGTTATATCACAATATATAGTTTCATTTTATGATTTTTAAAATAACATATAAAAATTACCATTTTACATAACTGGTTAAAATATGAAATTTTCTGAAAAGAGTCAATAAACTATATTTGTTTTAGTATGATAATTATGATACATTATAATTATAGGTATAATTAAATTAATGGCTACAAAATTGTCTATATTTTGTTATTTATTATGAAATTATTTAATTTTAAAATTAAGTAATTTTTACACATTATTATTTATTACTAATTATTTTAGTTAGTTGAAAATTATCAATGAATCTTATATATAAGAAAATCAATTAAATTATTATATTTGCATGTATCATTATTATATTTTAGAATTTTATTTAAATTTATAATTATTTAATTTTTGAATATATAATATCTTTTGATCTTTGAAATGATAGTATTTTTTTTGTAATAAATAATGAATTATTTTCATATGAAGTGATTCAAAAATTTATAAGTTGGATAAAATCTTTATGTTATTCAATATTTCTAATATTATTCATATTCTTTAACATTTTAATTATTATGTTGATTATTTAAGACTTTACAATGATATCCTTTACATGCATTAATGCATGTGAGATAAAAAAACTAGTTTTTTAATATTTAAAATATAATTAAAATAAAATTTAATTAATAAATATAATTAACACGGAGAAATGATATCTTTTTCCATGGAAAATAGTAAAAGTAGCCAAAGAAAAGTACTAAAATCTAAAAGAGAAAATGACTGTCACGTGAATTTGTTGAGCAATCATTATTTCAATTAATTGATGAATTGTGGGTCCATTTTTTAAATTAAAATATTTATAAAAGTTATATAAATTAATGATTAACGATATTTTAATTTATTTAAGGATTTGTATTAATTAATCTCTAAAATTATTATCTAATCACGATGTTAGAAATTTTATACAAAATCAATATCTCAAATATGCAATAAAAATAAATCTTAGTAAAAATCTTAATCTATCAGAAACACTTTACAATTCTTTTTTTTCTTTTTAGAGATTAATCAATAAACTTAAAAAGAAAAGGAAAAGCCATTACCAATTAAGAATACCATCCACTTGAAAGTATCAATATAATGAATGCTTATCTTATAAAAATTCTAGAGAGTGTAAAAAATAAGAGATATTTGGAAAAAAAAAAATTCCCATCCTTATGCGATCGGGTCAGTTTGCAACCTGTCAGGTCCAGGTTTTTCCTTCCGGATAACCTAATTGAAGACTATAAATAGACAGATATCAAATCCACCAAGAGTAACCCAACTAGTATATTTCTCTAAATTTCTGTGAAGCAAAGTTTCACAGATCTTGATCTTATATACAAACATCCCATCACCACCGCATTCTCTAAGCTTTTCAATGGAGTTTTTAATGAAAATATGCCTCCTATTCCTTTGTAGCTCCATTTCCTACTTTGTTAACTTGTTTTTTCAGAAGAGAAATCAACATTGCTATATGTTGGGTTACGAGTGTTTCAAGGCTGCCGATGATAGAAAGCTCGACACTGATGCCTGTGTGAGAGTTGTGATGAGGAACAAGAAACTTGGTCTGGACCAATACAGGTTTCTTTTAAAGACCATTGTTAGTTCTGGTCTTGGTGAAGAAACTTATGGTCCAAGGAATGTTGTTGATGGTAGAGAAGAATTTCCTTTGGAAAACGATGCACATGCCGAGATGGATGAGATCATGTTCAGTACTCTCGACAGTCTGTTCGAGAAAACAGGAGTTTCCCCGTCGGAAATTGACATACTCGTCGTCGATGTCTCGTTGTTTTCACCGGCACCGTCGCTAACATCCCGGATTATAAACAGGTACAAGATGAGGCACAACATTAAGTCCTTTAGTCTCTCCGGAATGGGATGTAGTGCAAGCATGCTTGCAATCGATCTGGTGCAACAGTTATTCAAGACATACAAGAACCAGTTCGCCATCGTTGTGAGCACGGAATCAATCGCTAGGCATTGGTACTGCGGTAAAGAGAAGTCGATGATGTTATCGAATTGCCTGTTCCGTAACGGTGGGAGTTCGATCCTCTTAACAAACAAAAGGGATTTGAAGGATCGATGCTTGTTGAAGTTAAAGTGTGCCGTAAGAACCAATATCGGATACGATGACGAAGCATACGGATGTTGCATACAGGTTGAAGATCCACAAGGCTACCAGGGCTTCCTCCTTACAAAAAACTTAACAAAAGCTGCTGCTAAAGCTTTTACAGGGAATCTCAAGCTCCTACTGCCCAAAATATTACCAGTTTGGGAACTGCTTCGATATGCAATATCAACTCTCGGGAAAAAATCAACCAAAGGCCAAAATTTAAGTTTCAATTTAAATCTCAAGTCTGGGGTTGACCATTTTTGTCTCCATCCAGGTGGAAGGGCAGTGATTGATGGGCTTGGGAAGAGTTTGGGACTTAGTGAATATGACTTAGAGCCAACTAGAATGGCACTATACAGATTTGGGAACACATCAGCAGGTGGTTTATGGTATGTTTTGAGTTACATGGAAGCTAAGAAGAGGTTGAAGAAAGGTGATAAGATTTTCATGGTGAGCCTTGGAGCTGGATTCATGTGCAACAACTGTGTGTGGGAAGTAATGAAGGATGGTTTGGATGATACTAGGGTTTGGGAAGATTGCATTGATGAGTACCCTAGAAAAAACCTGGTCAATCCTTTCACTGAGAAGTATAGTTGGATTAATGATGAGATCTTGAACTTTGTCAGGCTTGACTAGGGAAGGTTTTATTAACAATTTACTTTTTGAATTATACCCTTTTTTTAAATATTATTTTGTTTTAAATTATCTCAAAAATTACTAAAGAGGGTGATGTCACTGAATCAGAAAAATGTTTGAATGTCAAAATTATGATAGCAATTTGTAGGTTGTGCCCATGTGATAATTTAAGTGGGTGTATGTATAGTTGTGTGACTTTAAAAGCTTAATAGTGATATTAAGCCACAGTAAACCATGTGAGACCATAGAAGCTAGTGAGTTGCAATTGGTTGTCCATGGCAAATATGAAAGACATCTCTTGTGCTTATAAATTCATGTTAAGTTTTGACACTTTTTGTACTTTTTTTTTTTGGTGGATAAAGGATTGATTTTTATTATTAAATAGATTAATTTAATTCATATATTATTAAAAAGAATTAAATAAGATTAAATTGTAGTAAAGTTAACATTTGCTGTTTAAAAAATAACATAATTATTATTTTTTGTAATTTAACTACAAACAAAGATTTTATTTGCAATAGGGTTGAGCAAGAAAATCGAGATACAATAAAACAAAAACTCAAATCGAGGTGTTTAAACAATTAATGAAAAATAAATTAAAAATTTGCGATTAAATAAACCAAACCAAATTCTATTTAATTTATAATTAAATTATTTTTATGATGCAAAAATATTTTATATTTAAAATAACGAAAATAATTTAAATTTTCTATATAAAAGTTACTGATTTTTTTATTTGCTTCAAAAATTATTATTTTTAGAAATACTCATAAAAGGACTTTGAATTTTATCAATTAATGTTTTAATATCATAAAACAAAACTCATTTTTTTTAAAAATAAGTCAAAAAACCCAAAACTCAAAAATAGCATGAAAAACTAAGAATGGAACCGAACTATAATGGATGATTCAAAAAATCCGAAATACTCAATTGAACCGAGCCGAACTTACTCCGAATTTACTGAACCATTAAAAAAATTTAAAATACCAACTCTCTTAAAAAGTAAATTATATATTTTTAAAACAATAAATGTTAACTCCTTTAAAATTTGACCTCATTTTGATTCTTTTAATAGTAGAATGACTAAATTGACCCATTTTAATAGTAGAGGAATTAATTTTATCAAAACCCTATAATAGAGGGACTTGTTAAATACATGACTAATATATTAAAAAACCCTTAAACTATTTTTGTACTTAATTAAGCTCCTATCCTATTATTTTTATCCATAAAAGTCATTGATTTTAATATTAAAGTACAATTATTTTGACTTTTAAACTAATTTGCATTTTATGCTGATATGATGTGAATATGACGAGAATAATTTATTAAATAAAAATAAAATAGTAGTTTATTTTTTAGTTTTCTTCATGTTTATTTTACGACCCATGTTCAGGATTTGTGACTGCTCTTCCCAACAATTTCGTCTCCAAGGTTTGAACCTATATCTCCTCTTGGAAGTACAATGTACCTTACCATTACACCTAATACTTATCAATATAAAATAATAATTTTGAAAGTAAAATAAAATGTTATTTTAAATTTTCTTGAAAATACTTAAATATAGATATAACACATTTAATCACTTTTTTCTAAAACTTACACCCTTTTTTAAATTTTGCAAAAACATATTTTTCATAAGGTCATTTTCAAATGTTTTGTAGAGTAATTGCATCAATTATATAATTTTTTTTTAAAAAAATTAAAAGTAATATTTTATATTTTTTTTGTAGGGGACCTCACAGTAACAGAAGTAGATTTCTTTCTTAGGGTGAGTTTGGATGGACGGTGCGTTTACCTGCGGTTAGTGTAAAAACAGCGGTGGCGGTAAGTTAGAGACTATAGCGATACTGTAGCGTGTGACAAAAAGTAAGCTAAACACACCACACAATACCTAATCGCCCATCCAAACCCACCCTTAGGTATTAAATCATGGTGTCATATCTCAAATTTCTAATTGATAATATTGTAAAATTATAGTAAAATTGAGTTTCTGACCTAGTGATTAAGAGTCAGTGAAATTATCTTTGAGATTTGAGGTTGATTCTCTTCACTTACAAATTCTTTTTCTTTTAAAGCCTGTGTCGTCCACCCCTAGCTAGCAAATTGTTAGATTTTAGTCTGACTCAAACACTTTCATTTTTTTTCTCTTCTTTTCCCCTGTTGTCATCCCCTTCCATTCTATTTCCTCTCAATTTTCCTTTCTTTTCTCCCTTTTTCTTCCCTTTTTTTCTCTTCACCCGTGTGCCACCCCTTTGTGTTCTCTTCTTCTTTTTCTTTTCTTCTTGCCGAATTACTAATTACTTTGGCTGAATTCCTAAAGCAACTGTGCTAAGTTTTTTGAAAATTTGATCAAAATAGCGATTTTTAGACCAAACGTTTTTAGTTGATCATTCTGGTGGCTAATGTAACCTTCAAGATTTGGCTATAATATCTAGGCTGGATTTGGGAGGTTATACCTGAAGTTAACATTGTTGAAAGGATTTTACTTAAATATCACCTTTGATCCAAATAAAACTAAACTAATATCGTAAAACGAATAAAAACACTTATAATTTAAAAATAATAATGATAACACTTTCAAATAATGAACCGATAAGAAAAATTGGTTGGGATTTGTCAACGTTGATAGTACTGCAAACACCGTTTACATGCGTTTAAAATCAAAGAATGACAAAATCAATTAATTTATTAAATTGATAGAACCCATCTCTAAGCTTGCGGTTCTTTTATTGCTCATGAGTTTGATGAGTTTTTTTTTTTAGTCTTATATTTTAGTCAATTTCTCTTAAATATTCAATAGACGTTTAAACTTAGATGAATCAACAATGTCTTTACTCTCTTACCACCAATTTTTTAATTATATTGAGTTTTTTATCATTTATACCAATTGAAATTGTCGGAAATTTATAGGGATAAACTATAGTCAAGTCACTAAATTATTAATAAGTTTATGTTTTTGTTATTCAACTTTAAAACGTTACATAACGGTACTTGAACTTTTGAAAGTTTTCATTGAAATTATTGAACTATTCAAAAGTTTTTGTTTAAGTCACGAGGCTTCTAAGGGTTTTGTTTTAAGAGAGAGCTCCAAATGACGATTTGATGATCGGTATGGTGAATCAATACCCATTGACAAGTAGAAGAACATGCCCTAGATCCAAGTCGATCTATTAATTAGTGTCGGAGATCGGAGAAGAAAACTGTTTGGATTTTGATTTATAGATTTGTAATGTTCAAAGTTGTTTTATGAAAAAGAAAACTAAATTGTAGAAGATAAGAGGAAGAAGAGCTTCTGATTGTTGCAGGCAGCGCGAACATAGAAGGAACAACTCAGTGACTTAAATGAAAGTTGCAAATAGTTAACGGACCATTTTATAATTTTTTAAAGTTGAGTGATCGAAACATAAACTTACTAATACTTTAGTGACCTTAAATGTAGTTTATCCAATTTATAATCGAATTAGATCTTTCTCTATTATCAACTAAATCAATTCATATTGATGAATCAATATTACAGATTTGGGATATTAGAAAACATGACACAATGATCCGAAACGGACTAAGAAGTACCTTTGATATATGTAAACCCTATATGCCCATATTTATTTTATCTAAATAAAATTATTGTTTTTAAAAAATTATTATTAATAACAATCATGGACAATAATAATACAAAAACATGAGATATAGTAAAACAAATAAATAAATCATTATAAAATACAAAAATATCATGCCTTCGAATAATCTAAAACAAAAGAACAAATTGATAGCAATTGCAATACTCAAATAATTCAGAAATAAACTAGAAATGTATCAACTTGATCAAACCGCTGAAATTTTCATCCTAATCTTGTCATCATCAAATCAACATGATGATTAACACCGCTCAACTAAGAAAATTTTGTCAAAAGCCTCAAGACATCCACTGCATTTGTGATGCACAAAAGACAAGTCACAGATTGTCTATCATCATTATCATCTCGAATCTATCATCGTCACTATAATCTATTATGATAAAAACCCTTCGAGAACGATTCCTAATAGATTTGACCGCACCCTTATATTAGCAAATCTCATATATACACCAAAATATGATTAAAAATTAAAAGTAAAAATAAAATATCTACTTTCAAGGAAAACAAATTAGATAAAACAAAAACCACAAAATTAACGTGTATTGAAATTAAAAACAAAACAAAATTAAAAAAGAATGTTGAAGAACCGCTACTAGCTCGAAAGCTAACGTTGAAGAAATAAAAAATATTTTATTTTTCTTTATGCATAATTATTTATTAAATAAAATTATTATTTAACTACAATTTAAAAACTTGTGATGCATACTACAAAGAAATTTATGGTGTAAATTTTTTTAACACCTTTATGGAGACTGTCCTGTAAGGATTTCCCAATTATAAATCATATGCTATTTGACATCAAATATGGGATTGAAAAATATAACATAAGTATCATAATTAGCATGATAAATTATTATGGATGGATATAAAGCTTTTGCACTGCAAAATTTCTATTTCCAACCTCTAAAAATTAGAACATATGAAGACATGTTTATACTATTCCTTTTATGAAGATTTTCATTAAATTATTTATATATATATATATATAACATTATGAATTTTGTTTTAAAGGTTTCATTATTTGATATTTTTAATTAAATTAATATCTTATTTATTCGTGACATGAAATTAATAAAATAAATAAATAATAATATAAATATAATAGCATTCCCAATTAATTGATGTTCAACAATATTTCTTAATAAGATGTTAACATTTTTAATGATGTTCATAAAACTATACACTTTTAATGCATATATAAATATTTTTTTATATTTTTTTAACATTAATCTCATTACATGTTTTTATCATATATGCTCTTTTTGATACAATGTTTAGAACTACTCATAGCCCCTCCCTAACTGTTAAATAGGATGATAATATGTTTCAGCACATTCGAACCCACGTCCTTCACTGACAATAATATCAATACCAATTGAGCTAAAACTTAATCAACATTTTTACCTCAACATAATTCAATTCTAGCTTGGCCTGAAATTAAATATTAATTTATCTATCTCGAATTCGACTTGAAAAATTAAAGTTATACTCAAATCCGACCCGACGTAATATGCTACAATTTTTTTTTTTACATTTTATCATAGTAGAATAATAATTTTATTATTTTTAATAATACTATTAATTATTTTTAAGTACAATTATATTAGGGCAAATATTAATATAAATTTTATTATATATTTTAAATTAACATTATATATATAAAAGAGGACTTGATTAATTAAAAAATTGGTACTTGAAGCGGGCAGGTTTTCCCTAAACCGGACTTGATTAATTAAAAAATTAAATCCGTCTCCAAACCCGATTTCAAAAATAAAAATTCCCAACCCCTATAGGATCGGGTCAGTTTGCAACCTGTCGGGTACAGGTTTTTCCATCCGAATAACCCAATTGAAGACTATAAATAGACAGATCTTGATCTCATATACAAACATCCCATCACCATCGCATTCTCTAAGCTTTTCAATGGAGTTTTTAATGAAAATATGTCTCCTATTCCTTTGTAGCTTCATTTCCTACTTTGTTAACATGTTTTTTCAGAAGAGAAATCAACATTGCTATATGTTGGGTTACGAGTGTTTCAAGGCTGCCGGTGATAGAAAGCTCGATACTGATGCTTGTGTGAGAGTTGTGATGAGGAACAAGAAGCTTGGTCTGGACCAATACAGGTTTCTTTTAAAAACCATTGTTAGTTCTGGTCTTGGTGAAGAAACTTATGGTCCAAGGAATGTTGTTGATGGTAGAGAAGAATTTCCTTCGGAAAACGATGCACATGCCGAGATGGATGAGATCATGTTCAGCACTCTCGATAATCTATTCGAGAAAACGGGAGTTTACCCGTCAGAAATCGACATACTCGTCATCAATATCTCGTTGTTTTCACCTGCACCGTCGTTAACATCCCGGATTATAAACAGGTACAAGATGGTTGCAATCGATCTGGTGAAGCAGTTGTTCAAGACATACAAGAACCAGTTCGCCATCGTTGTGAGCACCGAATCAATCGCTAGGCATTGGTACTGCGGCAAAGAGAAATCGATGATGTTATCGAATTGCCTGTTCCGTAACGGAGGGTGGTCGATCCTCTTAACAAACAAAAGGGGTTTGAAGGATCGATGCTTGTTGAAGTTAAAGTGTACCGTAAGACCCAATATAGGATACGATGACGAAGCATTTGGATGTTGCATACAGGTTGAAGATCCATAAGGCTACCAAGGTTTCCGCCTTACTAAAAGCATAATAAAAGCTGTTACTAAAGCTTTTACAGAGAATTCCAAGCTCCTATTGCCAAAAATATTACCAGTTTCGGAACTGCTTCGATATGCAATATCAACTCTCGGGAAAAAATCAACCGAAGTAAGTTTCGATTTAAATCTCAAGTCTGAGGTTGATTATTTTTGTTTCCATCCAGGTGGAAAGGCATTGATTGATAGACTTGGGAAGAGTTTGGGACTTAGTGAATATGACTTAGAGCCAACTAGAATGACACTATACAGATTTGGGAACACATCAGCAAGTGGTTTATGGTATATTTTGAGTTACATGGAAGCTAAGAAGAGGTTGAAGAAAGGTGATAAGATTCTCGTGGTGGGCCTTGGAGCTGGGTTCATGTGCAACAACTGCGTGTAGGAAGTAATGAAGGATGGTTTGGAGGATACTAGGGTTTGGGAAGATTGCTTGATGAGTACCCTAGAAAAGACCTGGTCAAATATCCCTTCACTGAGAAGTATAGTTGGACCAATGATGAGTGCTTGAACTTTGTCAGGATTGACAACAGAATGTATTATTAACAATTTACTTTTTGAATTATACCCTTTCTTTTTAATTTATTTTGTTTTAAATTATCTCAAAAAGTGCTAAAGTGGGTGATGCCACTGAATCAGAAAAATGTTTTGAAGTGTGAAAATTATTGGAACGATTTGTGGGTTTTGGCCATAGTAAACCATGTGAGACCATTGAAGCTAGTGATCAGTTGCAATTGTTTAACTCTTCCTTTCAATTTCTAACTCTTTTACTCGTTTTCATTTAGAAAAATTATTTGATATAGCCATAAAAATTGGCATTATATCCATTTAATGTATAATAAAAATGTAAAAAAAAATATATATAAACAAAATTAATAGAAAGTAAGTAAAAAAACATGTGCAGTTAAAATATTTTATTGAAAATGTATTAAATATTAACACTTTTGGTTACTAATTTTTTATCGGTGAAAGAATTTATCAAGTCCTTCTATTTTAAGGATTAGATTAAATTAATCTCTATTATTAAATAGGAAAAGGATTGTATGAAATAGTGACGCCACGTCATCTCTATATTTTTTAATAGTTTTATGTCACCATTTTCATCCTGAATTTCAGCATTTTCATCCTGAAATAAATCAAATCCAAATTAAAATCTTGAAATTCAGGATAAAATTACTAATGTGGCATAAAACTATTGAAAAGGGATAATATCCTTATTTCATACAATCATTTCTCTATTAAATAGATCAATTTAATTTTGTACTATTAAAAAGAATCAAATAAGACCAAATTATAATAGAGTTAACATTTGTTGTTTAAAAATGACATGGAAATTATTTTTTCTTTTGCAATTCAACTACGAACAAAAATTTCATTTGCAAGAGGGTTGACTAAGAAAATTCGAGATACCAAAAACCAACCCAAATTGAGATATTTGGACTATTTATAAAATATAAGTTAAAAATTATGATTGAACGAACCAAACCAAATTCTATTTAGTTTATAATTAAATTAATATTTTATGATGTAAAATTATTTTATATTTAAAATAGTGAGAATAATTTAAAATTTCTATATAGAAAATAATGTTTTAAAAATATTATATAAAATTTATTAATTTTTTAGTTTAAGAGTTTTGAGATTTCTATTCGCTTAAAAATTATTATTTTTAGAAATACTCATAATTTTTGAAAACTTATCAATTAATGTTAAAAATTATAAAACAAAACTCATTTTGTCAAAATATGTCAAAAACCTAAAACTCAAAAACTTGATCGAACCAAACCAAACTCACAATAGTTAAAAAGTCAAAAAAAACCCTAATTTGTGGAACCATTAAAAAAGTTCAAAATATTAACCATGTTAAAAGAAATATATAATTTTTTGAACTACAAAAGTTAACTCCATTAAAATTTGACCTTATTTTTTTTCTTTTAATAATATAATGACTAAATTAACTCATTTTAATAGTAGAAGAGTTTATTTGATCAAATCTCTATAATAGAGGAAGTTGGTAAATACATGGCTAATATATTTGAAAAAGTCCTTAAACTATTTTTGCACTTAAATAAGCTACTATCCTACCATAAAAGTCATTAATTTTAATATTAAAGTAAAATTATTTTGAATTTTTAAACTAATTTACATTTTATGATGATGTGATGTGAATATGATGTGAAGAATTTATTAAATAAAAATAAAATAATAATTTTGAAAGTAAAACAAAATGTTATTTTAAGTTTTTCTTGAAAAACTTATATACATAACACACTTAATCATTCTTTTGAAAATTTTGATAACTCTCTTAAATTTTATGTTGATGTTATAATTGTCTAGGATTTCTATTATATCAACAAAAAATTAAGATAAGAGCCTAAAATTCAAAATAATTCATTCGTATGAACTTTTTTTTTTATAATTTCATTATAGATTCTAATCATATATTCTCTTTTTGATACAATGCCTAGAACTACTCATAGCCTCTTCCCAACCCTTAAGTTGGAGGATAATGCGCTTCAACACACTCAAACTCACGTTCTCCTATACTGACAACAATGTCTATGCTAATCGAACTAAGATCTAATCGACAAAATCATAGGATAGGAAGTTATTTAACTATAAAAAAATTGAAGAGCTTGTTTAAACAAAGTGAGATACTTTAACAGGTTTTTTAATATATTACCCTAAATACATTCATATTTTTTTTTTATCTATAACATCTAAAAGATAATATTCGAATCTAGAAGAAAACAGTAGCATTCAACTAAAAAAATTATGAATCGCATGTGTTCATTTACCTGTATTCTATGCTTTATCAGCACATCTCAATCTGGCTTGCAACTTTGGCTAGCTAGTTTCTATTTTTGGTACATTAATTATGACTGTCTAACTATTTGACAATAAATAACAATAACCCAGGGACAATGTATCCGTTCTAAATTTTTTAGCATTCATGAGTTTATTAACCATGCTATCATGCACATTCATAATAATCAAGAAAACAGTAGGTCATGAACTAAATTTTCTATCCCCTACCATTTAAATTACGGTTTCTAATTAATCTCATCTATATTAAATTATGCACATTTAAAGTTGTCCCTAACATAATTACAAATTTCTGAATACAGGATGGTTGATTTGGAGGCAGCTAAGCAATAGTAAACATTATGATTTATGGGATATGGTGGGGATTTGTTATTAAGGTTTTAATTGGATTAAATTTATCAATTTCTTTGTTTAGAACTTATCAGTTTCAATGTTAAACTTCATACTTTTAGGTTATTGAATTAATTAAAATTAGATTATTAGATTATAGTTTTAATTATTTTATGATGTGTTACTATTGTGTCGGATTTATATGTACAATTTATAATTGTAACTTAATTTCAGAAATGATAAATTGTGTTATTTCTTTGTTTTAAAGTAATTGAAGTTTATTCAATTTTTACGTCTTATTAATATGTTTTATATAGACTTTGACTTTTAGTATTTTTATATTGTATTTGTATTATTTTATGTGACAAGTTTTTAGTGCCTTAAAATGTTGGTAGTATTAGAGGCGAAGTCAAAAATATTTTTAAGAGGGTCAAAATTAAATTATAATTTTTAATAACTTAACTCTTTATAATTTTAAAAAATTTAAATTTAAATTTTATATTTTAGAAAAATAAAGTAATAATTTTTTTATTAATTTAAAATTTTAAAATGATTAAAAAGTCTAAATGAATAATTTTTTATTTTAAGAGAGATTGAGCCCTACCAGCCCTCGTTAGGTACGCCGTCTCTGCTATTAAACTTGATGAGCCTAAAAAGACATGTTGAGCCTGTAAAGGCAATGTCAAGCTTGAAAAGGTGGAAAACTTTAGTTGCAGTGCACTTGAAAAAGGCTAGAATGTGCACGATCTTTATCCTTGCGCGGATCAAGTTAAAATGTGTTGACTCATTTATCCACGAGTTACACATGACACGATATTTATCTTTGTATGATTCTTAAAAATATTAGTAATTTTTTATAATAATATATGTTTTACCTCTTGTGACTGAAAATGTTAAAATGTGCTCACTCATTTACCGGTGAAATATACATGGTACGATATTTATCCTTGCATAAATTAAAAATATATTAATATTTTTTTCAATAATAAATATTTATCTCTAGACAGAATATATATACCTGAAAAGATTAGAATGCGTTCACTTATTTATTAATGAGGTATACATGACATAGCATTTATCTCTAGGTGACTCGGGAAAATATGAATAATTTTACCTTTCGTCAAAGTGTCTAAATAGTATTTGAATTCATACGGATAAGTTACGGAACCAAATAAAAAATTGTGGGTTGACAATTAGCTGTCTTTTAAGAGGCCATGACTAGAAATCTTGAATGCTTGCGAGAAAAAAAAAAAAGAAAGAAAATATATATATATAGCTTATACTAGGTAAATGCACAACTGCTCGACGAGAGTGTACACATACACCTCTCGGGGGTTTACGAAACCCCGTCATGCTCCCATTTTTTCTATGGAAACTTCATTGTTCACCAAGCTCCGACCACCACCGTCAGTTCTTAAATGGGGTGAATCAACCAACACCACCACAATTTCTGCTTTGTTTGATCTTTAAATCAATAAAGAGTTGGTTCCCATTTTGCACAGTGTCTTTTATCCATAAAATAACATGATAAGAAAAGTTGGAAATTTTAGATCTCAAGTTAAATTTCATTTATGTTATAAATTTGTGGTTTGTTGTTCTTTAACCCAGATGATAATTACTTCGTTTCTCTAATATTGAAAAAAATACATATCACCACCAAAATAATCCATAAAAAAAAAAACAGAGAGAAATACAATACATTATCGGTACAGGTTGTGGATGCAAATAGAGTAGAGATTATGTTTTGGATTTATGTTCAAGTCATATGTGGATCAGCAACATGTATTGTTAGAAATGGCCTTGCATGGTCGATGGGGATCAAATCAAAGATTTCATTGCTCGCTCTGTTTTCCTTGTGTTTTCAGCTTCAATTTCTTTTGCCTGGATTGTGCTGGATAATCTTGTCAAATCTATTCGAATTAGAAATTTGAGTTATTGAACTCGAAGTCTTAAAATTTGATTCGATAAAAAATAATAATAATTTGAATTCAAACCCGAATTCATCCTAAGCTAAATTGTTTATTTACTTGAATTAATTTAAAATAATTTGAACTCGAACATGTTAGAATCTAAAATACTTCGAATCCATATAACTTGATTTGCAAAATCCAAACTCAAAACAATTCAAACCTAAAATGCCCCAAAAATTTTAAAACTTTAATTAATTTGATTCAAATGCATCCGACTCACCCAATTGAAGACAAATCTACTTGGATCTACTAGTTTTTTTAATGTACCTTATCTATGAAAGGCTTTAAAATTGAATATGAAATATTACATATTGTTGAGTATTTTTCTGTTGTATCTCATTGAAGGGGACAATTAAATATTTATACACATGGTTACTGTTCATGAAATTGATATTCTTAGTAGGCTCTATACATGCTGGACACATATACTGTTTTGGTTTCTCTGATGGACTTCGTGGCCTCACATGCAAACTCTTTGGGTCTATGCGAACTGAAATTGCAGACTCCCTGTGCGAGCACTCCTCGGCATATGCGAATTGAGACTGTGAACTCCCCTAGCTAAGCCCTCACTATAAGGCCTGCACACATCATCTAGTAGAGCTCAGTCGGGTCACGGGTAGGCAACCCAAACTTTATCTAAATTTTAGGTTGGTAATCATAAATACATAACAAGTAGTTTTATCCATGAGTTTAGTCACCCACCCTAATTGAGATAGATGTGAGCATGACATTTTTCATTTTGGTCACGTCGAGGTTGAATTAAAGATTAATGGCAAAAATATATAAAGGTTAATAAAAGATTATATATTTTTAATAGTTTATTATTTTATGAATAACAAAATGAGTTGTTGGGTCGAATTGAATTTTGCCTCAACTTAGATTTTTTTTTCAATTAGGCCCTATTTTTCTTTTAATCAGGCTCAATCCAGCTAGCCCATGCACATGTCCACAACATTTAAAGGAAATATGTGGAATAGTTGGCAAAATTTTCATCCACTATTATTGAATCATTAACGACGGTTGACCCATTGAAACAAGTAGTTTCTTTTGAAGTGTCTCCTTAAAATTAATTGAGTATTAATTTGTTGCTGCATTATTTGAAATTTACGAGTTTGAAATGTATAATGTTCCCTCAATGATTTGGGTAATATATGGACATAATTTTATTTATTTATTTATGTTGCAATCATTACTAGATAAGTGTGAAATCGAACCAAAAAGAAAATCCAAAAGTCGTTGAAAATAAATGTTAATTGCAAGATGCAACTTGAAAAACAGACTTAAATTTCAATGGATGAAGCCGATAACTTTAGGGAGTGCGGGGGTTGGGATTTAAAATTCAATGAGAAGCTGAAAAGTTAGTTGAAAAATAGGTGATGGGATACATGTGTGGCGGCTTTGGTTAACCACTCATTAAACTGTGACATTTTAGTGCATAAACCTCAGCCTGAACGTATGAATCCACAATGCCTTGAGCACGAAGTAATCTCTATTTTCTTTCGTATTTTATTGAAACAATGAACTTGTTTTTGGCTATTTTACCAAATTGACTCAAAAAAGTTTGATATTTATAAAAATGACTCAAGTTTAAAAATAATCACCAAAATAATTTGAAATGAACAGTAAAAAGGGGTTTTGCCTGGTCAATGGCCGGCACCACTTGATATTTTAGACCCATGATTACCTGATGATTGCGTCAGACTTTAAAAAAATTAAATTTTTTGGTTCTGACCTGTCAATGACCGGCACCAGTATATTTTTTTAAAATCGTATCATACTGGTATACAAAAATTTAAAAAAAAAACAAAAAAAATTTTTAGTGCTGGCCTGTCAATGGTCGGCACTAGTATATGAAAAAAAAAATTTAGGCGCTGCCTTATCAATTGTCAGCACCAATATACGAAAAAAAAATTTTGTGCTGGCCTGTCAATGGTCGGCACCACCAGTACAAAAAAATTTGTTTTGGGTGCTGGCCGGCACCAGCAGTACGAAAAAAAATTTTATGTGCTGGTCTATCAATGGCCGGCACCACCAGTATGAAAAAAAATTTTTTGGTGCTGCCCTGTCAATGTCCGGTACCAGCAGTATGAAAAAAAAATTTTGGGTGCTAACCTGTGAATGGCCGGCACCAATTTAAAAAAAAAATTGGTGTTGGCCTGTCAATGACCGAGACCAATATACGAAAAAAAATTTAGGTGCTAGACTTCTAATGGTTGGCATCAAACTTTATATATAGTGGGTGGTTTGGGTTCTGATAGTGTAAATGGAATGAGAAAAAAAATTAAGAGAGTCATCAAAATGAGAGTGTTTTGTAGTATATCATCAAATGAGTTTTTTTGGAGTGGATTGTATATGGAGTTTTTCGTAGTGTACAACTGAATTTCGGGGTTGAATTATATACTGTCATATTTTAATGGAGTTGAATTATATACTGTCATATTCACCCTAAAGGTTATGACATTAAGAGTTGGATGATTATTTGCACCATATATGGCTAATCGAGTTGTCCAACGTAGATGGACATTATCTATGGTGCAATAGTGTTTATTCCACAACTAGGTTGTGGTTGGAACCGGTTGGTAGAGTCTCACATGCAAAGGTATCTCATGGGAGAATGGAAGAAGAAAAAGTCTAGAGCAGAAGACGATTAATTGTGAAGAAACTAGTATCGATGCAACGTAGACCTGATTCAAGCAGAAGACGATTAATTGTGAAGAAACTAGTATTAAAAATAATTGTATTATTTCTTAAGAATGTTTGTATTTTTTTATATCTGTAAATTTAATATAGTTGTTTAGGATTTAAGGTTTCATTTTTATATTTTTGTGTAATAATTTCATAGAATGTTTGTATTTTTATATGTAATTTAATTTAATCTGTAATATATAAAGTTTGAAAATTAAATTTTCGTGTATTAATTTTACCCATCATTTGTAGTTCATTGGGTGTTTAAATTTAATATAGTGCATATTATTTTTGTTTGAATTTTATATTTTTGTATTAATATTGTAGAATGATTGTATTTTATTGTGTACGTAAATTTAATTTGTCGTGTAGTATTAGTTATTTGAATTATTATTTTTAAATATTACGAAGTCATTTATTCAAACAGATAATTATTTTAGAGAAATTAAATTAATATTAAAAAACAGAAAAATTTAACAATAAAAGAAATATTTATAGAATAATTTTAAAATAAAATAAAAATTAATAGAAAAAATTAAAATTGTCGCGATCCCGGGGACGTCCCCGGCGCTGGCGTGTAACAGTCCTGATGCCTTCGTCGGCAATGTCGTGCACCTTGCTGAGGCATTTGATAATTGCTTGGTTTGGCATCTGGTGTCCCGGCCGATGTACTTAGAAAGGTAGAATAATCATATACACTATAATCGGGAGTTAATTGGTATTGCGTGACCGGAGGTACCGATAGAAAAATATCCTCAGTGGTGGGTGTACATGCTTCGAGATGGAACTCCGGGTGGTATGAGGATGATTCAAATCATGTCGAATGTTGAGGCTCGAGGTCGTCACCAAAAATATCTTCGAACGATGGAGGAATTTCATGCAGCGAATCCGGATCCATGTTGTGTGATGATGAGCAGGATGCTTCATATTAGGTGTCGAGATCGGGGTTCGAGGTAGTATCGAACTCGATGTTCCCAAATGGCGGAACTCGATTTCTGCACGGTTGTGCGTTCCTTGGTTGCCATCGAGAAGATTTAGGTTGCGCGTCTCTTTGGATCAACATGTACTAACCTTGGAATATAAAGGGTTTTCCGTGTGCCATATACCATGCTGTGTACTCAGGAGTGGAGAGAACCCTCCTTCTAAGACATACAAGGGAGGGCGCCTCGAATGTCGCTAATTCCACAGAAAGATATACGGTTCATTTTTTGCTCCCAATTTAAAGCGTCTCGACTCGAACCCTTTTTATCCATTCCATGTACTTCTTTGATGTCGACGAAAGGGTTCGAGATGGGTTGTGCACAACCGAACTGCCTCAAAACCCGATCTCCATCGTGCCACTCCACCATATGTAAATGAATTAACGGTACATTTGACACGAACAACTATTGCTACTCGATAACCCATGATAGTATGAGCGCCACGATATCTTCCTCATTATATGGCATCCATATAAACTGCAAAATAAAGACAACACGTTATTTTTTTCTTATGCAATTATTGTATTTAAAAAAGAAATATTCGAAATCGTATTTTACGCCATCCCCGGAATGAGTCTTTATCATCATATAGTACATAGGTATGGTGAACGATCGCCCAATTCCCGATACAGTTGCCCATCTAAAAAAGAAAAATTATCAAATTATTTTTCCCATGCAAAAAATAAGTATATTATAGTATAGTATACAATAAAAAAAATAGATGGCAAAATTGAACTACATATTTACCTATTAACGAGTGGCCAGACATATGGTTGGTGGCTCACTGATGCCAGAAATGACATTCGGTATAATGCCCAAGACTGCAGTAGAAGGTAGCAACCGCCCATTGTTTTCGTAGACGGCTTTGTCGCTCGACAAAGCTCACAGTATAAGCATGCCAACACTGCAGAGCCCCAACTAAATCTTCCCGCAAGCTCGAGATCCTCTAATAAGGGGAGATACATTATTGAGACTTTATTTTGACTGACGTCCAACAAAAGTATCCCACCTATAAGTTGAAGAATGAACGCTCTTGTAGTGTAGATAATGTTCATCTGCGTTGGACTGCTCAGAAGATGCTGGAAGTTTTCTTTTAACAAAGTAAATTTAATATATGTTAATCATCTTTCCTCGTTGTTCGGGGGCACCCTTTCAAGTAACCGCTTGGAAGTGCCCCACGGGTCGGGCACTCTTCCAAGCCCGGTCACTGCTTCGCCGTTTATAGACAGCCCTAGTTGGACTGCTACATCTTGCAGTGTAATATTTACCTCCCCACATGAGAGGTGGAACGTATGTGTCTCCGGGCGCCATCTTTCAACTAATGCCGATATTAAATCAGCCTGCAGCTTAGATATCTTAATGTACGCGGATACCCCAAAACCCGCGACATTCAAATACGATATAACTCTTCGATCGGGAAAATAACTGGGATCATGCAATCGGGGTCTCATAATTTTGTACAAATTTTGTGTTTATAGTAAATAAATAATGTTATATTTCTCGTTTTAAAAATAATTTAAAAGAATATTTAAAATTAAATAAGATATTTTATTTCTCGTTTACCTTATGCACATTACTTGCAATATGGTCATTGTCATTTAAAAGAACATTCGGATTAGGATCCATAAAGTGGTCGGCAGTTGTCAGCGGTGGTTGAGGGTGAACAGCGACGGTCGTCGGTGATGGTTGAGGGTGAACCGCGGTGGTCATTGGAGTTGCCTATTTATAGTAGGGGACCATTTGGCTGAAGGGCAAAATTGAAAAAAAATTGCAAAAAAAAGGTGTAAGGCCGGCCATTGGAAGGCCAAATTGGCTAGTGACACAGATCTGACGCAGATGGGTCATTTCAACCATTTTTTTTCATTCAAAATTTATTTTAATTTCATTACTTTTTATTTTAGTTTCATTTAAGTTTTCCTAATATTAGGGTAATTTAATATTTTTCATCTATTTTTAAACTTTTTAAAATTTTACTTTTGTCAATTTAAATTTAAAATTTTCTAAAAAAGCTAATTTCATTTTTGGGGGTTTTAGGCTGACACCCCATTTAGATAAATTAAATTTGTTAAAATAAATCTAATTTCATTTTTTTTCATTTAATATTTTATTTAAATATATTCATTTATTTATTATTTTTGTTAATTTAAAATTTAAATTTATTAAAAAATATCATCTAATTTCATTTTTTTTGTTTTTTTAGCTTGACACCACATTTATTAAGCTTGATAACCGATATTTCAATTTTGAAGGCCAAAAATATGAAAAAAAATGTGTAAGGCCACCATTGGAAGGCCAAATTAGCCAGTGACACACGCCTGACACAGGCTTGATGCAGATGGGTCATTAACTTTTTTTTTTTTCGTTTCATTTCATTTTATTCTAATTTCATTTCCATTACCATTTCCCTTTCATTTCATTTAAAATATATTTTTTTCAATTTCAATTTATTTTTTTCTCAATTCATTTATATTATTTTTTAATTTAAATTTAAATTTTTCTGCACTTCATTTAAATTTTCTATTTTCAATGCAAATTTATTTTTATCTTATTTCATTTTATATTGAATTTTCTATTTTCAATTCAAATTTTTTCTCCTCATTTAAATTAAAATTTTCCTCATTTCATTTAAATTTAATTTACTTTCAACTTTTTTCTCATTACATTTAAATTATCTAATTTTTTAAATATTTACAATATTTTTATAAGAACATGCTCTCAATAATATATCACACGCCATCTTGGAGTCCAGCATTACGAGACGATTGACCGGAAATGTAGACATGATGTAGGCATGTTGATCGGTTGTGTCTGGATGTTCAGCACACAGTGCACAATTTGGGTTCACGCGTCTCCCTAACATCCATGTCATTTCGAATTCTCGTCGATTGTGGTCGACCTTTAGGATGTCTGTGGAGACTACGGTCAGGCACCATCTCGATAGCATGCAGTGGAACTTCCTAGTTTGAGACATCGGGCATTACAGGAAATTTGTTCCCCCATATACTTAATATGCGTTGCAACGTGTAGATCTCGTCTATGAATTGTTCAACATTTAAGTTTCCTGTCGCACACACTGCATGAACATGCGCACACGGATATCAAAGAGTTTGAAATATCCCGCACTTGCATCGCCTGTTTCGCAGATCAACTGTGTACGACCTAGGTAGAAGACCCGAATGACGGCCGATGTACTCCTGAACTTGGAAAGTCTCCAAGTCGCTCGAATACATTTCTGTGTTCATTGTTTGTGTAACAGCCCAATTTCAAATCTAATCAGACATAGTGGTTTCGGGACCACAAGTCTGAGTCAAAAAATATTTTAATATTATTTTGTGTGTTTATTTTGTGTGCATTTGATTGTGTGAAATTTTCGTGTTTTAATTTTGTTGTTTGAGTGTCCGATTAAATAAAAGGATTAAATCGCGTAAAATAAAAATTTAATGGTTAAATATGAAAGTGTCTATTTGTTGTTGTCTTTATAATTTAGAGGATTTAAGAAGCAATTAGTCCACCATTAAGTGAGTGGGTGGCAATGGTCAAGAATGACCTTATAATATGTGTTATACATTATATTTTAACAAAGGTTAATTAAGTAAATTAATTATTATGGTTATTATATGTTAAATATAACAAATTTAAAACATGTTCTTCATCTTTTTCTACCGAAACTAAGAGAGAAAATAAGGGTTTAAAGCTTTGGAAAAATTTGGCACTTTCAAGCTTGGATTAAGGTATGAATTTTGTTCGGTTTTTGATAATTTTTATGTTTTTGAGATCGTTGCTTCGAGTACTATCCGACCCATGCTTGAATTTTTTTATTTTGATGAATATTTTGAGCTATGCCATTGATGAATAATTGTGTTTTGTGATGTTTGATAATGAATAATGAAAGATATGTTTTAGATTAATATGTTTTGTATTGGAATTTTTGGTGAAATTGAGTAATTAGGGTTAAATTGCAAAAATAATATTTTTAGAGACTAAAATGTGAAATAAATGAAATGTGTGAAATTGTATGAAGACAAGGAACATTCGGCCCTAGCTTACTGTGGGCAAATTTTGTGTATTTTGTGTTTTGTGCAAAAAGGACTAAATTGAAAAAAATGTAAAATGTTAGGGGCAAAATGGTAATTTTCCCATTTATGTATTTTTGGACTTAATTGAATGTTTTGATGAATTAAAAAGGTTAAATTTGATTATGTTTAGATCAAGAAACGAAGAAAACGGATTTGGATCAGGGAAAAACGAAAGTAATCGAATAGTCGATCGTGTCCGCTGATATCCGAGGTAAGTCTATTAGCAATTAAAAGTTATTAAGTTAATATTTATACATGTATACTAATTGTATTTTGTGTTGAGCTATAATTAAAAGTATATTGATTGAATAAATTTTGAAGTATGGACGATATTTACATATATAGCATGTTCGAATATACAAGTATAATCTTGTATAGATTTATGGGTTGAAATAAAGGTAAGAAATGTATAAGAGTATAGTTGATATTCGAATAAGCATGTATATATATATATATATGTATATATATAATGCTAGAGTATATATATATATATATATATATATATATATATAAAAGTTATTGAAATTAGTTAAAGTATGAATGTTGCATAGGTATAAATTCTTGATTTTAATCAAAGGAATGTATAATATATATATATATGGTGCGAATATATATATATATATATATGTATAAACTCTTGGATTTATTTAAAGTTATGTAACCCATGATTGTATGAGAAATTTGAATAGATATGTATATGTGAATTGTAAATTATATGTATATGCTATATTTGAATAAGCATGCTTACATATATGTATATGTTCAGTAATGAATTTTAAGTATGAGTGTTATATATATCGCATAAATGAAGTTCGAATATGTACATATATATATATATATATATATATATATATAAATGTACATCTATTGTATATTTGATGAGCTAAAATTAAAAGTATATGTATTGAAAATTAGTTGAGTATGAATGATATATATATATATGCATAAGTGTGAGGTTCGACTATATAGTTATATATATATATATATATACACAGTATAATTTCTTGTATTGAAATTAGGTATGGAATTATATATTGACATACATGGTTGAATGTATATGTATATATATGTTTAAGATTTGCATTGAATTAAAAGTATAAATTTTAAATGCTTGTATGATTTGAACATGGACTACAAATTTTCTTAGGATAGAGTTGAGATTGTGAATTATATATAAATGTTATGAATGTGTGTTGCTATTAAGAAATATACGAGAAATCATCCTTGTATCTGTGAAATTGAGATTTTCAGGCTAAGCGCCTAGCAGGCTTAATGCCGGTGAATTTTTTAGACTTTAAGTCTAGCAGGCTAATTGCCGGTGATCTGAATCAGGTTATAAACCTAGCAGGCTACGTGCCGGTGATCTGAATCAGGTTATAAACCTAGTAGGCTACGTGCCGGTGATCTGACTCAGGCTATAAGTCTAGCAGGTTATGTGTCGTTGAATATGTTTAAATTAAGTGATTGTATACAATGAATATATATGTATATGATTTGGTTATTTGTATTGGATTAATATATGAACATCTGTTGCTATGTTTTTGATGAGCATATAAAAGCTCGAATCGTTGTGTCTGGTGAGTATATATATCTATGCGTTCGGCATATGTGAATTAAGGTGTATATATATATGTGTGTGTGCATTCGGCACATGTGATTGATAAGTATAATTATTTGCTTTTAACATATGTATATGAAAGATCGTAAACATGCATTCAATGAAATGCAATGATAAGTATATTTGGAATTTATATTTGCGATTAATGATTATGTATATAACTTGATTTTTAGGTATATAATGATAATACAAATGATCGTTTATATGTATTTTGGATATGCTATAAACTTACTGAGCTATAGAAGCTTACTTTGATTGTTTTTGTTTATTTGTTTATAGATTTTGGAGACGCGTTACGAGCTCGGGGATCGTCAGCATAGTCTATCACACTATCGACTTCTTTTGGTATTTTGTTAACAGTTTGAACTTGATCTTATGGCATGTATAGGTTTGAGTATGATTTTGGTTAGATTTCAATTGTATAATATAATTAGCCATGTGAATATGGTTTAATTTCTATTTTTGTGATCAGTTTGGTTTTTAAATAAAAAAATGGTTGTGTTTGTTCGGTAATGCCTCGTAACCCTAATTTGGCGACGGATATGGGTTAGGGGTGTTACAGTTTGTGCCCTTCGACTATTTACCGCCATAGCCTTTCGAATGGCCTCTACATACACGTGCCCGACCTCGATCTGCTTAGCTTGTCTCAACCCCATCTTAGGCATCAATGTCGCCAACTTATAGAATGTTGCCGAGAATACAACAAAAATCGGGAGATGGCGTGTGTGCCTAAATACAGAGTTGACCGCCTTTACCAGGTTAGTCGTCATTTGCCCATACCGAAACCCCTCATCGTAACTTTGAGTCCATTGCCAGTTCTCTATGCTGCCAACCATGTCCAGAGATTTGTTGGTAAAGATGACATTTGAGATTCAAGCCTTACGAACCTCTGCCTGAATCTTCTCAGTTCTAACTCATGGGTTGCATATTTAATTTGAAATCACCAATTTAAAAAAGACAAAAAATTTGAAAAGTAATTTTTGAAATAAATACAAACAATTTTTTTTACGCATGTTCACGAGTTCTTTTTTCCAATCTTTATTCTTATAATCTCTATGAAAGTTTGCCGCGATGTGTCAGATGCAATAAATAGACCTCCACGGAACCCCCTATCGCCTTATTGCAGCAAGTAATCCTTTCGATATTTCAGATATAAGGCAAATGTTGTCTTTTCTGACAACGTGCCTCCGCAGATTTATGAGGAAAAATTCCTAAGACTCGAAGCACTCACGCTCCATGATGGTGAAAGTAATCGGAAGTATATTTCGATTGTCGTCTTGTGCAACAGCAATAAGGAGGATTTACGTGTATTTTCCATACAACCATGTCCCGTCCACCTGCACCATCGGCTTGCACTGAGGGAAGACCCTAACACACGACTTGAACGTCCAAAGCAATCAGTGAAAAACTCGTTTCCCCGGTTGTATCTCCCCATTAGGGCCTTTATACGACAGTGTTTGTAAATCAGTCACTGTCCCCGGTACATACTTCTGCATCCCATCTATCCACCCTTGAAGCTCGTTGTATGACGCATCTCAGTCACCATAAAACTCTCGCATTGCCATTTGCTTTGCTCACCATGCCTTTCGGTACGACACTTTGTACTTGAATCGAACTTGTATATCCGCAATAAGGACCGACACTTGAATGGTGGGTGACTCTTTCACCAAAGGGATGATGCAGTTGCATATGGCTTTTGCATCTAACCATGGTCTTACGACATACGAGCGGACGTGCATGTGTGTGGACCTTCTAGTTTCCTTATCACCCACATCTGTGTCCGCTACATTAACGTGGCTCGGACACGCCATTTACAACCACTCGATGCTTTTCAACATTCTCCTATATACAAAGACTGCGTCGACTTCGTTACTTTATAATCCACACCTAACTTCAAGCTAAGTCGTTTTATAACATGTAAACAGTCTTTTTTGTTATCAAATTGTTGTCCTACAAACAATTCTTTTTCGTCGAATTCATTGTAAACTAGGTGAGCTACACAAAATTTGTATATTCTGGGAACTCGCGTGCAAGAATCGCATCAGGATCCACGTCGGTCATGAAGGACCCTGGATTATTTCTTATAACTATACCAGGGCCCATGTTTCCGGCTAAATGGGGGTTCCCATTTTCACCCTCTACCGGCCCTTCTTCATCTATGTCTTCAGGGATGTCATCCAAATTGAGGTCACTAAAATCATCGTTGAGATCACGGTGGGACTAATCATCATTATCAGACCCTTCATCACTATCTTCTATGGTGGCCAACACTTTTGGATGGATCTCTAGACGAGGAGACGAGCTTGGGGTGTTATACGAACATCTATCGGTGTTTGGATTTTTGGAAGTTGGCGTTGACCGTCCAAAACCCGACTGATCTTCCCAAGAGACGTTAAGATCAAAATCAATTCCGAAACGTTGGCTTGCTGGAATTACCACTTGAATGGGATCCGGTTCAGCTGTCTCCGTGAACAACTCAACTGAGCTGGGAATTTCTATCTCAAGAGGGTAATAAATTACTATCATTGTCCCTAAATCATCATCTTCAAGCTCCATATCTGAGAACTTTAGCGGATCAGTTGAAACAAAAAATTTGTAAAATAGTCTCAACATTTGCTTTCCGCAATGGGTTGCTATCTTTGTACTGATTTTTCGTTTTAAATCTGACAGCGAAATTCGTTTGTTGAATCTCATTCATATTTTTTTCGGCTTCTAAATACACAGCCTTCTTCAGTTGTATTTATCATTTATCCATCGAAATGAACATAAACAAACAACATTTAGGAACTCATTTTAAAAAAATTTTGCTTTCTTCTAAACAAAGGAAAAAAAATTGAAATCAAACAAAATGGAAGATAAAATACATATATATATTTGATAAATTTGGTGCCGACCATTGATAGGCCAACACCAAAAAATTTTTTTCATACACTAGTGCCGGTCATTAACAGGCCAGCACCTAAAATTTTTTTTCGTCTATTGGTGCCGGCCTAAAAAAAATTTCTTTTTCGTACTGCTGGTGCTATCCATTGACAGTCTAACACTCAAATTTTTTTTCGTATACTGTGTAGGCCATTGACAGGACAACACCCAAAATTCTTTTTCGTATACTGGTGCCGGCCATTGACAGGCCAGCACCCCAAAAATTTTTTCAGATCTTGTTGGTGCCTTAGGCCATTAATGAGCCAAGACCCAAAATTTTTTTCAGATCTTGTTGGTGCCGGCCATTGACAGGCCAGCACCTATAAAATTTTTTTTTCATACTGCTGGTGTGGGCCATTGACAAGCCAGCATGCAAAATTTTTTTTTCGTCTGGTGGTGCCGACCATTGACAGGCCAGCACCCAAAATTTTTTTTCGTATACTGATGCAGGCCATTAACAAGGCCAACACCCAATTTTTTTTGTTTTTTTTAAAATTTTTGTATTCCAGTATGATACTATTTTAAAAAAATACATTGATGCCGGCCATTGACAGGCCAGAACCAAAAAATTCAATTTTTTAAAGTTTGGCACAATCATCAGGCAATCATGGGTCCAAAATACCAGGTGGTGCCGGTCATTGACAATCAAGTCTTTTAATAACAGTTGACTGCATATCTTTTCATGGAAAAGCAGACTTATCCATGAGTTTAGTGACCCACTCTAATTGAGATAGATGTGAGCATGACATTTTTCATTTTGGTCAAGTACGTTTGGCTTGAATTAAAGATTAATGACAAAAATATAATAGGGTTAATAAAAGATTATATATTTTTAATAGTTTATTATTTTATGAATAGAAAATGAGTTGCTGGGTCGAATTGAATTTTGCCTCAATTTAGATTTTTTTTTTCAATTAGGCCCTAATTGTTGTTTTTAATCAGGCTCAATCTAGCTAGCCCATGCACACGTCCACAACATTTAAAGGAAATATGTGGAATAGTTGGCAAAATTTTCATCCACTATTATTGAATCATCAACCACGGTTGATCCATTGAAACAAGTAGTTTCTTTTGAAGTGTCTCCTTAAAATTAATTGAGTAGTAATTTGTTGCTGCATTATTCGAAATTTACGAGTTTGAAATGTATAATGTTCCCTCAATGATTTGGGTAATATATGGACATAAATTTTTTTATTTATTTATGTTGCAATCATTACTAGATAAGTGTGAAATCGAACCAAAAAGAAAATCCAAAAGTCGTTGAAAATAAATGTTAATTGCAAGATGCAACTTGAAAAACAGACTTAAATTTCAATGGATGAAACCGAAAACTTTAGGGAGTGCGGGGGCTGGGATTTAAAATTCAATGAGAAGCTGAAAAGTTATATGAAAAATAGGTGATGGGATACATGTGTGGCGGCTTTGGTTAACCACTCATTAAACTGTGACTTTTTAGTGCATAAACCTCAGCCTGAACGTATGAATCCACAATGCCTTGAGCATGAAGTAATCTCTATTTTCTTTCGTATTTTATTGAAACAATGATTTTGTTTTCCTTAATAATCTGGGAATACTATACAGCAATTAGTCAAATCAAGTCTTTATTAACAGTTGACTGAATATCTTTTCATGGAAAAGCAGTGGAAATTAGGCAAAGAACTGTCACATGATCTAGTTGAGTAGTCATAAGTGACGTCTTCAAACAGAAACGAAAGGAAGGGAATTCGTTAAAAAGCAAGTATAATTCAAAGGCGAAAATAATGACTAGAGGTGCTCATGGGCCGGGTCGGGCTGGATTCGGGCCGGGCTCAGAAAAAATTTCAGTCCGGGTCCGGCCCGGCCCGAAATATGAGCTTAGAATTTTGTCCAGGCCCGGCCGGAGAAAAAATTCATAAGCCCGGGCCCGACCCGGCCCGGCCCGGCCTATTTTTTAAATAAATATCAAAAATTTATTTTAAAAATAAAAACAAAAATTAAAAAAAATTTTAAAAAAATTTTAAAATTAAAAAAAATTAAAAAAGTATTTTAAAAAATTTAAAAATTTAAAAAATTTTAAAATTAAAAAAATTAAAAAAAATAAAAATATTTATTATATTCGGGCCCGGGCCAAAAAAGTAGTGCCCGAGGCCCGGCCCGTTTTTTAATCGGGCCTCATTTTTTTGCCCAAGCCCATATTTTGGGCTTATATTTTTACCCAAACCCTCCCATATTTCGGCCGGGCCGGGCCGGGCCGGGCCGGGCCGCCCGGCCATGAGCACCTCTAATAATGACAAAATGAACAATATGGCTATGGGTTTGCGTACGTTGATGGCACTGCAAGCACTGTTTTTGTGTGTTTAAAATCAAACAAAGCGTGATCGTCATTAAATGTGTGTTGGCCAAGCAACTGTCCTCTATAATCATTTCCAACCATTTATATATATGAATATATCCAAAACTATCTCTACGAAGCATTGAATTGTTATCAACTAATCAATAACCTATATTGGTATGGATGAATATTGAAGATTTCGGATATTGGAAACACAACCACAACACAATAATCTCAAACTAACTAATGACTATATTTTATGTCGTAAAAGTATCGTGAAGATTTTTGTATTTAGAATTTAATTGTATTTTGTTCTTTTTATTAAAAGGAAGGTTCTATTTGTTTGATAAGTACACTTTCTTTTTTCTTTTTACATTATTGGTAAAATTTTAATTTTGGTTCATCTATTTTTATATTATATAAAAGGGTTAAATTTTAATTCAATCCCTATACTATATTCAAATTTGAGATTTAATTTTATAAATTAATTTTAACATAATTTGACTCATCAACATTTATAATATCATTAGTTAATCTAACTATTTTATTCTAAATGCTAACATAAATTTTAATAATTTTAAAATCATTAAATATTTTTGTTAAATTTATGTCTATTACAAAGTTATTTTTTCTCACATGATTATCGAGTGAGTACTTTTTAAATTCTAGAATGTCACGCCAATAAAATTAATATAAGAATTTTAACAATATTAACAACTGGACTTGAATTTTAATTTCTAAAAATAGAGAGGCTAAATTCTTAAAATAAAAATACAATAATTAAATTTCAAATATACAAAGCGTTTAAATAGTTGAAGCATATTATAAAATTTTAATTTTAATTATTTAATTCAAAATAATTAAGACAACACAAAACTGGAGAAGAAAAAATCAATTAAGTTCATCTATTAAATTCATACCCAATTAAGCTATTGTCGTTAATTAAAATAATTAATTAAATCTCTCCATTAAGAGTGTCATCATTGACAATGTTGACCGTTAAAATAAATTGACGGACTAATCAAACGGTTCCATATGGTAGCTTTTGGTTTAATCTATTATTTTCTCATACAAAATGATTAAAAATCATAAAATCATTAAAAAAGAGAAAATATTAAAAATATTAAAATTGATATATTAAAATATTAAAATTGATATAAACTTATTAAAATTATAAAAATATAAAAACTAATGAATATTATAAAATATAACAAACTAATAAATTATAAAAGGAAATTTATAAAATTAATAAAGTTTATTTAAAATATTTAAAGTTAAAAAAAAAACATATCAGAATTCTTTTTTGGTATAATGCTTAGAACTACCCATAGCACCTCTTCAACCCATAAATAGAAGATAATGCGCTTCAATGCATTCGAACCCATATCCTACTACATTGACAACAATGCCCATGCCAATCGAACTAAGACTCAATCGACTCGTATTAGAATCCTTTAAAAATAATAAAAAATGTTAAAATTTATTAAAAAATATTTAAAATGATATAAAGTTATAAAAATTATAAAATAAATCATAAAAACTTGAACTAGATCGGTTATCCCTAAATCGACAAGGGTACTGGTATGAGGAAAGCCATTAGACCGGTTGACCTAGGAACTGGGTAGTTAAATTAATTTTTATTTTTAATTCTTTTATCAAACCAAAATTTCATTATCCAACTATTAGCATATGTCAAAATGAAATATTCTAACCAAGGTTTTTAGTACTAGACCGGTGGTCAAACCGGTCTGGCCATCAGTTTTTCAGTTCAGTTTATCTGTCTAGTTCAATTAAATAAAAAATTAAAAAAATAAAAAAGAATAAAAAAATTGGTTCAACCATTTGGTTCCTAGGTCAATCGATCTAATGACTTTCTCCAGACTGATACCCTTGCCAATTTTGATCTAATTGGTCCAATTGACTAATTCAATCCAGTTCAATTTTTTTATGATTTTTTTTATAATTTTTGTAAGTTTATATCAATTTTAATACTTTTTATGATTTTTATAGAATTATAATATGTTTTTATAAAAATTTTAAATATGTTTTATTAATTTCATAAAATTTTTATAATTTTATATCAACTTTCATATATTTTTAATATTTAATAATTTTTATATCTCTTGATTATTTTTATGATTATTTTTATAATTTTTATGATAATTTTATGATTTTTTAATTATTTTATGGAAAAATATGGGATCAACTATAGGCTGCCACGTGCCACCATCCGATTGATTTGTCAATATATTTTAACGATCAATATGGTCAATGACGGAAACTATTAACAATGAACTTAATTGATTATTTTAATTAATGATAGAGGTTTAATTGGATGTGAATTTAATATAGGATTTAATTGATGATTTTACACTTTTAAGAGTTTTTTTTCACGTATATATATATATATATTTAGGAAATAAATAGCTAAACAATATGGGTGCATAAAACAATTAATTAATGTTGATCAATTTTTCTTTCATCTCATAAAAGACATTGATGTGAACAAGTTTATATCCGAAAAAGTCCACATTAACAGGTAATGTGAGATTTAAAGACGTCTCTTACTTTTTATGGGATTGATTGTGACAATGATATTATTAGGTGCAATTTAATAAAGTGTTGAGCAAGTTGGGAAAAAATATTGGAAGGGTTAAAATACCTTCTTAGCCCTTGTACTTCTGCAAAATTAGAAATTTAAAATCTCTACATTTAAAAAGTTAAAAATTTGTTTAATACCTTAGTCTAATCATTAGTATCATAAGTATTTTCAATCAAAATTTGTTTAACTTAGCATGTTGGTTAGGTTACTATCATATAATTTGGTATATGATTGACGGAAAATAATCATGTTAAGTTGACATTTTTTACGAAACTATTAATGATGTTAAATAATTAGAGTAAGGTTCTAAATTGGAAAAGTAATAGAATTTATTTTTAACTTTTATAAGGATTAGATCTAAAATTTGTAAAGGTATATAAAAAAAACTTGTTTCAACCAAACCAAAATAAAGTCAAATTGACAAGATTTGAGTAATTAATCCAATCAATTCAATAGATAAGTTGAATCAAAAATAAATTTTTTAAGGATCTTACAAGTATATTAGTAAGTACTTGAACGATTGCCTCAATCAAATTAGTATAAAACATAGTGGATTGAAATTTAAAATATATTTTAGATAGAGTTACACGTTGTAGGATTTAAATTCAAAATAAATTAAGGTGAGAAATTATTGTAACACCTCATTACTTGACTTGATTGCCAGGTCTGAGTTACAATGTGTCACATTCGTTATCAGAACAATTACGGTTAAAGTACATTTATTTTCAAACCGTTAAACATATAAATGTAACTAAAACAAGTGTATCAAACGATACATAATCATTTAAGGGTCTTATACGAGCTTAAGAAAGATCTTTTACTAACCCAAACTTGAAATAGGACCAAAAAATAAGGATTCTAAAATTTTGGGTTGACGTTGCGACGCTGAGGGTTTCTTGTCACGATGCAACTCTCTATTTGGTGCTCATCATGACCTTGAAGCAACGACATCACCACAAGGACTTTGCTCTATTTCTCGTCGCGACATCAGTGATTCGTCGTCATAATGTGACTCATTGTTACCAAAAGGGACTAATTTGAAACAAGTTTTAAAGACCTCTATTAACATGAATAATCTCAATCACAATCAAACAACACATTTACAATTGCATAGGAGACAAAACATACCAAAACGATACTTCAAAATTACATTACACGGCTAAGTTCCAAGTTTGACCATTTTTGATACAAAACCGGCGTGAACCTAGGTAAATGCCTTACAATATAAATGGTACTTTAAAAACTTTGTTGAGTCAGAAAAGGTCATCTGGATGTTGACTTCAATTCCTGAGACTTTGAGAAAACAAATTATACATTTAGCAATAGACTCAGTGGTACATTTGTAATTCAAGACATAAATATATGATCTAACATTAACAAGGAGCTTTAGCACTAACCAAGCATCATGTACTCAACATTTAATAAAAACATATATCTAATGGTCAATTATAGTTCAATATCCATCTATACATACATATGCATAGCAACATATCATTAACCAACCTATTTAACAATATTCATACATGTTCGATTTCCAACTTGATATCTGATGATCAATCATACAATACAATTAAGAATTAAACACAAATATTTATATAACCATGCTATTCAATTCAATTCTGGAGTCTACCGACTCATCCATATTTGTTTTGGCCCCCATGCCTCGTTTCGGTGAATTTACAAGTTGGATGACAAACTTGTTTTCAAAATACAAACCATATTCGATTATACTATTAATTTCATAACATTACTAATTCCATTTTCAACATTATAGTCATACTTATCGTTTATAACCCTTATTAATCGGACTCGGAATGGGACGGATACTCGAATCATCCAACCAACGCACTAGACTGGCACCGAAGTGCATTATCATATAAGTTGAAATAAAGGAATCTGGCACATAAAGTGCATACTGGTGCTCAAAGCGCATACTAGCACATGAAGTGCATTCTAGCGCGTAAGTGCATAAACTCGTACATAATCCAATCCTATGGCTTGCCAACTATAAATGTACCATTGAGTCTATTGCTTAGCATACAGTTTGGCTTATTCAAGCTCCCATAACCTCAAATATATAAAAATTACAAGAAAAGACCTTGATTGCACTTACAATTTTATAGTCGAAATCTTTAGGGCACAAAAATGATGGTTTCTCTTTTGTTTTTCTTCTTTGGCCGGTTGGAGAAGATGAATATTTCATCTCTTCTTCCACCAATTCTATTTATATTATTATTTTTACTTTAATTAAACTAGTTTAATTAAGTTAAGCCTTACTTATTTAACCTTAATCATTAATTAAGTTAAGTAAATGGCATCATCCATCACCTCCCACTAACATATATTTAAAATAGGTATATTTTCTATTTTAGTCCTTTGGTTAATTGCTATTTAAGTCCCCAAACCTTAATCTAATTAAAATATATAGTGATTAAACTTTTACAATTTAGTCATTGAGCCTTAATTTCTCACAATTTTGGCTAAATTACTTAACCAAATTTTAATTCATTAATACACTAACACCGTAAATATCCCTATTTAACATTTACGAATTTGATTTACGGAAATGAGATTCTGAAACTGCCTTTTTCGACATCACTGAAAACCGGGTCATTACAAATACATAGTTCATACATAATAGAGCTTAAATCTAAAACATCAAATTTTCAATTTTATCATTTTAGCCAAAACTTCATCTAGAAAATTAAAACAAAATTTAAATATTAAATATAATACTTAACAAAAAAATTAGATTTTGTCACACCCATGATGTCAATGGAAGAAAATATTTTAAAATTTTTTCTTTAAAGATGATTTGAAGTTTGGAATGACAAAACGTCATCATAAGAATATTAATTATAATTGAAAGTAAGAGGTATTTCTATAATTTCATAATTGATTTAGTGATTTGATTAAGAGTGACATCAACACAGTAAAATATTTAAATATTAGTATTAGATAAGTATTTCGCTAAGTGATATGGTTACAACTAATTATATGAATCATATCACATCACACTACACTAAAATAGACTTTTCATGACGTTTTAAATATGTCACGGAAACAACACCAAGATGTCACTAAAAAGATTTTGAATTTTCATGATGTTTTTGACAAGACGTAAAAAAACATCACGCATTAACTGTAGAGAAAGTATTTGTGATGTTTTCACAACACTTCTCCTTTCGAGACAATGGTAAACGTCACGAAAAGTCACAAAACGTAATGAAAAACTACATATTTCCTTACATTTCAAAATGTCACGTTGACTAATGAAAATGTAACTATAGGTTTGTTTATATAGTAAACCGCCATGGAAATTAGGGTGAAACATCATAAAAAGTTTCCATTTTGTGACTTTTCGTTACGTCCCTAAGGGTCACAAAAAATTGAGAGAAACTAACATAATTTTGTCTATTTGTGACATTTAAAATATGTCACCAAAATTTTCAAACAAAAAGTTTTTTTTTTCTTGTCAAAGGTAATTATAGTGACAAAAGTGTCTTGAAAACTGTTACTTTCCGTGACACTTATATTTTATAATGTAAATAAAACAATGAAATGAGCACAAATACATGAAGTCCACCTTACAAAAATTAAAATCAAGTACTAAGGTTCAAATACTAAAACATAAATCCAAAATAAAAATGGAAATTTTAGTTGAAATTAAGATAAAATCATGCATATGATCATGAAGATTGAAGGGTAAAATCATGAAAACTATTGACCAGATTGCAATCTAGAGTCGCGTCAGTAACTCAAAACATTAGATTGATGAGAAGAGTGATCATCAACGTGTTGTGATGGTAGAAGGGTAATTGTTCTTGATGGCATTTGTGTAGTCAACTCCGTAACCTTGGCTTGGAGATCACAAAACTTTCACCCACAAAATTGGTGGAGGGGGAAGTCTCATTTGTGTAATCAACTCCTAAAATCAATTTTTATTAGTATTTATTATGACCAAGATATCCTTCATGTCAATTTTATGGTTCATGAAAACTAATCTTTTCGGAAAAAAAATTATTATTAACAATCATAATTATAGTACAAACAAAAATACAGATATGAGTAATCATAACATATAATTAAACTAATACAGGCACAACGGATGGAGAATCAGAAAGAATTGAGCAATATCCATCCATGGGCATACACACATGTTGGGACTAGAGATCCACACATTGTGAACATGAGCGCTTAACAATCTAAGATCTTTGCCTTAATCAACAATACGAAGGTATTATTGGCCATATATATATTGATTTAACTAATTCACAAATATCTTGTTCTAAGCAGGGGGTCTTAGGTTAAGTTATATATTTTTATGAGAGTTAAAATGTCATTTTACCTTTGTATTGACTTATTTCTTTACGGTTTTTGAAAGAACTAAATAAAAATTTAGCATTTTTTAGGGGTCACACAATAATTTTACCATATATTATGATTTTATGAATTTGGGGTCTAATTTAGAGTTCTAAAGCATAAATTCTTTTTTTTCCTTGGGAGGGCATAACCTGGGTGCCCTATCCTTTCCCACTTGGTTCTAAAATACATATTGAACCACCGATTAAATCTTAATTCAATTGGCATTGTTGCTATTGCAACAATTAAGAGTACGTGGTTTTGAGTGAATTTAAGTGTCTTTTTCCTCCTATTTAAAGGTAAAAAGTACTATGGATAGAAATATGATTTATATTAAAAAAAATTACATAGGACCAAGGTGTTTATGTTTAAATTGAACTGGTTTTCCCAGCCAGGTCAGATTGGGATATCGTTTTCTTTTTAATATAAATAGACATATATCCAATCCACAAAGAGTATACCAACTAGTACATTTCTCTCAATTTCTTTGAAGAGAAGTTTCACATTTCTTGATTTTATACATAAACATCCCATCTCCATCACATTCTCAAGCCTTTTCAATGGAGTTTTTAACGAAAATATGTCTCCTTTTCCTTTGTGGCCTCATTTCTCACTTTGTTAACATGTTTTTCCAGAAGAGAGATGAGCAATGCTATATGTTGGGTTATGAATGTTTCAAGGCTTCCGATGACAGGAGGCTCGACACTGATGCGTGCGTGAAAGTTGTGTTGAGGAACAAGAATCTTGGTCTGGACCAATACAGGTTTCTTTTAAAAACCATTGTTAGTTCTGGTCTTGGTGAAGAAACTTATGGTCCAAGGAATGTTATTGATGGTAGAGAAGAGTTTCCTTCGGAAAACGATGCACATGCCGAGATGGATGAGATCATGTTCAGCACTCTAGACACTCTGTTCGAGAAAACAGGAGTTTCCCCGTCGGAAATCGACATACTCGTCGTCGATGTCTCGTTGTTTTCACCTGCACCGTCGTTAACATCCCGGATTATAAACAGGTACAAGATGAGGGACAACATTAAGTCCTTCAGTCTCTCCGGAATGGGATGTAGTGCAAGCATGGTTGCAATCGATATGGTGCAGCAGTTGTTCAAGACATACAAGAACCAGTTCGCCATCGTTGTGAGCACCGAATCAATCGCTAGGCATTGGTACTGCGGCAAAGAGAAGTCAATGATGTTATCGAATTGCCTGTTCCGTAACGGAGGGTGTTCAATCCTCTTAACAAACAAAAGGGACTTGAAGGATCGATGCTTGTTGAAGTTGAAGTGTGCCGTAAGAACCAATATCGGTTACGATGACGAAGCATACGGATGTTGCATACAGGTTGAAGATCCACAAGGTTACCAAGGTTTCCTCCTTACTAAAAGCTTAACAAAAGCCGCTGCTAAAGCTTTTACAGGGAATCTCAAGCTCCTATTGCCCAAAATATTACCAGTTTGGGAACTGCTTCGATATGCAATATCAACTCTCGGGAAAAAATCAACCAAAGGCCAAAATTTAAGTTTCAATTTAAATCTCAAGTCTGGGGTTGACCATTTTTGTCTCCATCCAGGTGGAAGGGCAGTGATTGATGGGCTTGGGAAGAGTTTGGGACTTAGTGAATATGACTTAGAGCCAACTAGAATGGCACTATACAGATTTGGGAACACATCAGCAGGTGGTTTATGGTATGTTTTGAGTTACATGGAAGCTAAGAAGAGGTTGAAGAAAGGTGATAAGATTTTCATGGTGAGCCTTGGAGCTGGGTTCATGTGCAACAACTGTGTGTGGGAGGTAATGAAGGATGGTTTGGAAGATACTAGGGTTTGGGAAGGTTGCATTGATGAGTACCCTAGAAAAAACCTGGTCAATCCCTTCACTGAGAAGTATAGTTGGATCAATGATGAGTGCTTGAACTTTGTCAGGCTTGACGATCAGTTCAATTAAGGAAATTGCAGTTCATGTTTTTCTTTAAGGAATTTTAAGCAAGTTGCAATTATTTGTGTGGATATTTGACAGGCAAATCTGAAAGATATCCCTGGTGCTTACAAATTATTCATGTTTGGTTTTCTTCCATTCGTACTTTTTTTTTATAGTTGCTCATCAATTGTTCTACCAAGCTAGCTCCTAGGTCGGTCTATGTATTCTCCAAAAGTAAAAATATTGTTCTCCTTAAATAAATAAAATGATTTTACCTATACAATTGCATAAAATTAAAATTAATGTCAGATTTTTAACCCATTAAAAAAGAGTGAGAATGTTTATATATATATATATATATATATATATATATATATGCCACCAATTTGCTTCCACGTGAAGTTGGAACTTAGGACCAGCTTTCCATTGATTATTCAACTTGAGTCAACTTTACCCGTTTTATACAACTTTTAGACTAATCTTTGAGCAATAAATTTATGAAGCTTAAAAGGCCGGCAGGCAAAATTTTTAATTTATTTTTTATATGAGAAATTATAATGAAAAATTTTCAATTCAGTTTTAATATAAATAAATAAATTATGAATTAACAGTAAAATTATAATTTAACTCCTTAAAATAGAAAAAATTATGTTTAATTTCCTCAAAATGGTGAAATTATAAATTGATACATAATAAATTTATATTTTGATCTATGAAAATTATAATTAAATTTAGACCCTGTTAAAAATTTTAAATTCATTCCTGAATGCGATAATGATATTTGAATTTTTTATAACTTTCGTATTTTTACTTGTCTTATTCAAATTTAATTTTATTCTAAGTCGAGGGAAATATTTAGATAAAATCTTTCAACAATAATAATTCTAAATTTTAAACTTAATCTAAGGGAAGACAAAATCTATTGTCACTTTTTCAACTATTTAGTTGAAACTTTAGTGAAAAAAGTAATATCAATCGATTAAAATTTAAGAGCCCCATGTGTTTCATTTACGTGTTCTCCATGCCATATCAACTAGTTGGCTTGTCTGTGTCACTTTTCTTCTATTTTTGGTACATTAATTGTCACTATTCTAATTATTATAACAATATTATTAATCTATAGACAATGGCTAGAGGTGATCATGGGTTGGGTTACCTAGTTCAGTTCGACGATCCGCCCGAAAAATGAGAGGATTCGGGTAAAAATATAGGCCCGAAATATGGGTTTGGACAAAAAATGAGGTCTATTTAGAAAACGGGCCAGGCGTCGGGTAAAAATTTTTTAGCCTGGGCCCGGCCCGACCCAACCCGGTCCGAATTATATATTAAATATATATTTTTATTTTTAATCAAATATACTTTTTAACTTTCATGTTTCACTTTCGTCATCAGATCATGCCCTCCCTTTTTTCCCAATTCCAAAAGTAAGCTTCAAAATCCCTAAGCCCTAACTCACCACCTCCACCGATCCATCTCCACCCAATTCCAGAATCAAGATTCAAAATCCCAAATTCCAAAATCCAGTAGCTAGCCCTGGTATTTCGTCAATAGGAATTTGCGTAAGTCTAGTATTTCTTTCTTTTTCTTCTTCTTCTTCTTCTTTTTAGTTCATCTTGCCTAACAGCGAAAAGGACCAGTAGCTAGCCAACCCTTTTCTTCCATTCTATTGCATAAGTGCATGTATGTGTATATATATGTATTATGATAACACTCCACAATATTCTTCTATTTTGCTATAATAACATAGAGTTGCAGATAGAGCTGATACGGGTATGGTACTTGTTGTTAGTAGACAAGAATGATGTTTTAGAAGATTTTTGTATTGCCTGTGTCTGTTATATTACAAAATATTTGCAGAAAACATACATAGATTAGTAAATTAGTTTGAATTGCATATTAATGTAATTAAGCAAAAAATAATATTAGCTTTAAATTTATATTGTGTGAATCCATTTTAGTCATAGACCCACCACTCAAATTCCTATTTCTGACTTCATTTGTAGATCTATATATCAGATCAGATCATTGCTACATTTTTTGCTCTCTTATCATCATAGCTTAAGTTGTTTCTATTTTTACAAGTTCTTTTCTTCTTGATTCATGGGTTAAGCTTTTTGTTGTAATATGGCCACTTGGCGTAAACTCTAGTCATTCCCCCCCAAAACAATAAATTCCTATTGACTTTAAATCAAAATGGCCTCTAATCAGGTTTAGGTAAATATTAATTCATGTGTGAAGATTCTAGTATTTCTTTCTTTTTTTCTTGTTCTTCTTTTTTTTAGTTCATTTTTGCAATTATTATTTGCTTGGATTGTAGATAAAAAAGAAACGTGAGCTTCCAGTGGGATTGGATCGGGTTTTTAGTGTCTCTTCGGTAATATTTTCATTTTTTATTTATATTTTCTCTTTTCTTGATTTAAATCTTGTTTTTTATTTATAGAAAATTATAATATAATTTTTTTTTTGTTTTAATGCAATAATATAGTTTGTTGAAGTAGCTGAAAAGGGCTAAACTAATTTCAGCTAAATCCAATCTCCACTGAAATAAGTTTATTTTTAGCAGGAAAGATCTATAAGCCCAAGTTAGTTTATTTATTTTCCCTGTTCCGCAATTATGTCTATATATGTTTTGTCTACATATACGTAGCCAGTTGTCTCATTACTCTTACTGTTGTATATGCATGCTTATGTTGTTTTCCATATATATACATACAGTTGCATCAATCTAAAGTAGGTTCTAGCTGTTTTACACATTACTACAAGTTCTTCTGGGTAGGGGTGTAAGAGCTTTTATTTTGCACCCTGTTTTATACCCAATTAATACATCTCCAAGTAGGGTGTTCCTTTTGGACTGATAAATGCGGCCTCCTTTGTAAAATGAAAGTTACAATGCAGAGTATATATATTGCGTTAGGTAGCTAGGTTTGTTGTGCTCAAATTAAATTATTTTGATGATCCACATCAAGTTGTAATAAAATCAGTATACCAACTGTACCAATTTAAAAATTTATTATTGATGATTCATATCTATACAATAATTTTCTTAATGACTTTTTTTTGGTCAAGTTTAATTAATTGAAAGTTGAAACCACTTGTCCACTTCAGTGTGACTAATGCATTGATAATTATCTGTAACTAGATAAGATGTAAAATATTTCAGTCTTTTTAATTTTATATTTTTATATAAAATTTTGATACTATAATATGTAGTTTTATGAAGCCATAAAATTACAGTGCTAAACCTGCAACTTGTTGTAAAGCATCTATGTTACTACACACTCCGAGTTTGGATAACATTGATAGTAGATGTGCATACTACTTTTACGCATGCTCCATCCTATACTGTTATCACTGGTTAGTCCATGTGAACTTGTTTTGATTCTCCATACCTGACCCGGTTCTTCGCGTCTTCTAGGTTCTTGTAAAACAACAATCTAACCGATCGCATACTTGATATTTATATGTTTGTCTTTTCTATATATATGTAAATGTGTCAGATTCTGACACACATTTTCTCCATTTTTCTCTGTCTTTCTTGTGTTATGCCAATCATGCATTATATACAATTGATTTTAAGTTGGGCTAACATTTTATGATAGTAAATTATAATATGGAATAATTCATATATTATATACAATTGTTGAATAATTATATAATCTTTTGGTTTATTTGGATTTCAGGACTTGAGTTTTTATGACTATGGCTAGTTCGAACACTCTTATACTTGTGGATGATGGGTTTAATGAGTATGAAAGTGCTGTCAAACGTCAAAAGTCTACCACTTCAAAGGTGTGGGACGAAATGGCAAAGCTTGAATGCGAGAACAAAAATGAATTGAAGGCACAATGTAATCACTGTAAGACTATCTTCTCTGCTAAATCTTCTAGTGAAACCTCTCATTTAATACGTCATCTAAATAGTTGTTTGAAAAAAGTTAATAAGGACATCACTCAATACACCATAGCCACTCAACCATCATTAGGAGGTGTTCCATCTATAAAAAAAACTATAAGTTTGATGCTGATGAGTGTCGTCAAGCTATTTTTACTTTTCTTGTGTGTGGCAAGCATTCCTTTAGATACATGATGAGAATTTCTAGGCCTAATTTTAAGAATATAAGTAGATATACAGCTGTTAGGGATTTCCTAATGTATTATGCAAAAGAGAGAGATCGTGTTAAAGAAGAGTTGGCTAAAGCACCTGGTTTAATTTGTCTAACTTTCGATAATTGGAACTCGGAGCATACTAATGATGAATATATTTGCATTACTGCTCATTGGGTTGACAAATATTGGAAGCTACAAAAGAGAATCATAAGGTTTAGATCTTTATTTCCTCCGTATGATGGTTTGAACATAGCGGATGAACTTGTTTTATGTTTATCTCAATGGGGTATTGATAAGAAAATTTTTAGCATCACTTTGGATAATGTTTCTTATAATGATGTTATGGTTTCTTATCTTAAAAATCGTTTTCGTGCAAATCGAGCTATTTTGTGTGATTGTGCTTTTTTTCAAGTTAGATGTTGTACACATATATTGAATCTTATAGTTAAAGTTGGTTTGGAACTTGCTGATAATGTTGTTGTAAGATTCAAAATGGAATTAAGCACATAAAAAAGTCGGGAATTCGTAGGAAAAGATTTTATGATGTGGCCGACAAAAGTTTTCATTTGAATGTGACCAAAAAGTTACGTCAAGATGTGTGTGTGAGATGGAATTCTACTTATTTGATGCTTGAATCTTTTCTTTACTATAAAGATGTGCTAGATTATTGGAGCCAACAGGATAAATATTATCAAATGTTTGCACTTTCTAACAAGGAGTGGAGAAATGTTGCTATTCTTTGCAAATTTTTGAAAGTCTTTTATGATGTGACTTGTGTTTTTTCTGGTTCTAATTATCCAACGGCTAATCTTTATTTTAGAGGGGTTTGGAAGGTTCACAACGTCTTACTTGATACAGTTAAATGTCCTTATTCATTTTTAACTCCAATGGTTAAGCAAATGCAAGAGAAATTTAATAAATATTGGGCTAAGTATTTGTTGATATTGTCATGTGCTGTAATTTTAGATCCTCGTTACAAATTGAATTATGTGCAGTATTGCTTTACTACAATCTATGGTATTCATGCTTCAGATTTTGTTGAAACCATTCTTAGCAATCTTAGACTCTTGTTTGACGAGTATGTTAAGAAATCCAAATCCACGTCTTCCTCTTTGGCTGGGAGTTCTAATGTTTCGGATGAAAATCCTGTTGATTCTAGTTTGGATGAACACAATGTTAATAGTGCTAATTTTGGGAGAGATTTTGATGAGAGTGATGATTATAAACGGTATTTAAATGAATCTAGCACTAGGAGTAAAAAGTCACAGTTGAACATTAATTTGGAAGAACCAGACCTTGAGTTGAATTAAATAGATGTTTTAGATTATTGGAGCAAAAGTTCAGCTCGATACAATGAGCTTTCATTATTGGCTCGTGATCTTTTGGCAATTCCAATATCGACTGTAGCTTCCGAATCGGTTTTTAGCATGGGTAAGAAAGTTATCACACCTTTGAGGAGTTCACTTAAGCCAAAAACGGTTCAAGCCGTTGTTTGCTTGGATGATTGGATGCGAGCTAAGGGATTTTCAACAGTAATTATTATTCTCATTTTATTGTTGTAATTTTATATTATTTTTTTATCAATTTGATTATCTAATTATTTTTTCTTATTTCATGTTAGAAATTGGTTGCAAGAATGATGATGACGATGAGGATGATGTTTCTTCGATTGCTTTTTAGGTTATCTTCCTTTCTAATTGTTGAAAATTTAATTTAGCTTACAATTTATAGTTTGTTATAAAGTTAAATATGTTGATTGGTTAATGTATAGATATTCTAGTTGGTTGATTATATTTTGCAAGTTTTTGATGCTATTTTTGTGTTGTAAAATTTAATATGGGCTGGGCCGGGCTCGGGCTTAGCAATTTTCTTTCAGGCCGAGCTTGGACAAATTTTTAGGCCCATATTTCGGGTCGAGCCAGGCCCGGGCCTAGAAAACAGGCCTAAATTTTTTTTTAATGTTTAAGCATTCAAGAGTTTTTCAACCATGCTGTCATAAACATTCATAACAATCAAGCAAACAACCACCACCATTTAAAATTATGGTTTCCAATTATTCTCATATCTAACATGAAAATGAAAACATAATTTAGGAATCGGAAAACAAATTATAAATGCATATTTTTTTAATCTAAAATCAGTTGGATATTATATTTATGTTATAATTATGAATTTTATCTTTTATTTTATGAAAATTAAGGAGTTAGTTCTTTTACTTACATTAAAATATGATTTTTGTTTTTATAAAAATTTAAAAGTTAATCTAATGAGATAACATTGTTAAATCTTATCATTAAATTGTTTATCTAAAATTAACAATTCAACAATATATATGTAAAGAATTAGCATAATGAACAATTAACAAATTATATACAACAAGTTAGCAAAATCTACAACTTAAATTCATGTGTTTAACAACAATTGGATTAACTTGTCAATTATCATAAAGTAAGAGGACCAAAATTTGAAAAATTAAAGTAAAGGGATTAGTATTTTCAGTTTTTTTTTAAATGGATGAAATTTATAATTAGACCTACGTTTATATGAATCAAATTAAGTTAAAATTTATATCCACATATTAGCTTGATGATTTAATAAACTCAAATTTTTTTTTCTTTTTTTACTAATGAACCATTGTTAAAATGACAAGGTTAAGGCTCTGGATGTTGGTGCCTAGGTTCAAATTTCACCTATGTCTATATTAATCAATAATTTATATTTGCATGTTATCTTGACAATTTGATAAAACCAAATTATTCTTTCATATTCTTTTTCCTTTTTTTCTTCTTGGTGAATGAAGCATTGGTTGAAATGAAAAGGTTAAGGCTTTAGATATATGTAAGCTATGTGTGAATGTGTTAGTTTGAGTTTGTTGATACAAAGAAGTGGTTTAGAGGTTACGGATAGTACACTCGATTGACTGAGAGTCATAAGGTGATTAAAAAGTGGTTTGGGCAATAATAATTCTTAAGTGAAGTAGTCAGAGAGGTCTTGGGGCGTAAAGGGAATCCACTATCCTTCAAACCCATAGAAGTGTTCCTTGCTAGCCTTACAAGAGCTTCATTTGTATTGAAAGGATGTTGATCCATGGAATATTGTCTCACCAACTAAAATAGGTGCAATTTGAAGTTCTAACATTTGGTGTTAAACCCAACAAACTTTTTCCCTTTATCCTATGAGCTTAAACTAGTAGTAGCAAAACTTTATAGATGTTTTGGTAGCATCAACAGATGATACAATAGACATAATAATAGGAAATTCCCTCATTCCTACTACTAGCATCACTTCCATGGTTAAAGAAGTGGTGGTAGAAGTGCAAGGAAATGAAACAAAGGTAGACAAAAAAGAAGAAATTGTAGAAATGAAAATTGACATGAGAGAAATAGTAAGGGCAATGGGAGGAAGATCCTACACAACACGTGATGTCTTGGATCTATGAGTCTCAATTACCTCATCAGTACTTGAGTGAAGCCCTCCCTAACCTTCTCTATCCCTACTAGTAAAAGTCTTCTCTTTCTTAACAACTCATTGCCTGTTGGGTATCGACCAGTACAAACAACAAGATAGTAAAAGTGGAGAAGAACGAACATAAATTTTACATGGAAAACTCTTTTAAAGAGGATAAAAACTATGGGTAAAGGAGATATCGACTTTTAACTAAATGAGTAAACAAATGAGAGTAGAATATGGAGAAAATAAACCTAAATGTACAACATGTACATTACCCAAAACCCCGAATACAAAACTCAAAATTCCAAAAAGCGAACCGATAAATAAAAACTTAAATCTCATAGGGCACTCACAAAAGGGGTATAAAATACTCTCCATAATTACCACCGAACTCTCATCAAAACTCATATGCGACTACATCTTGTTACCTTCAAAGAAAAGCCCTTGCTGATTAGTATATCAAAATAGGGATACAATGATCCCTTTAAATAGGCTTAGATTAGAGTTCTGATCACGCTAAACTATCCCCAGAATAATCAAAGTCCAACTGGAGAAGCAGTCCTACTTGAAGTTTAAAACGTGACTTGCAAAATAGGAGAACATGTCGTGACGTAGCATAATGCCTCATCTCAACATCGTCTCTGCTTTGCCATTTCAATGTTGTCGCGTTTTCCCGACATCTCGATGCTCTTCGGTGTGACATCAGGCTTATTTTGGGCTGTAATGCCCTAAACCCAACCCAATTCACTGGATTCAGATATCAGGTGTTACTACACATAACACTTAACAAAATTTCGAAACCATTGACAAATACTTCTTACTTAAAACATAACTCTTATTAATTTAATTAGAGACCCAATTTCAAAGAAACAAAAGAAATAATTTAGGGATAAAATTTTACATCAAACTTGGTACAACACAAAAATTACTAAAAACAAACTGTTAGGGTAAGTTTTACAACACACCACTTTTCCACTGTATGTATAATAACCTAATTTGTCGCTTCCTTGGCATACTTTTGGCGTAATCCCTTCTGGCGCAATCTCTTACCACTCTACCTGAAACATAAACATAACAATTGTAAGATCAGGAGAACTTAGTGAGAGTTACTATAGAATACCTTGACGGATACTTTTTAATATTTGAAGATCATCTGTGCGCCAGCCACCCTTCTTAACGACTTATTTTTGTTTTGGGCGGACACTTTCAGAATTTTCAGCTTACACTTACACATCAACTACCATACTTTTAGTGTGCCAATTATTTCTTAACTAACTAACTTAAGATCCTTTCAGACATTTCATTAATCCCTTCTTTTTCTTAAAATCACAAACGTACTTTTCAAATAATCTATCTTCACAGCCCACTTCATACAGACCATCTCTTTACACATTAAGTTATTCCAGAACGGCTGTTCACAAATATTGTTCACTGGCGGATACATACATGCTTGGTGAATCTTATGTAAATTTGAATACCATCAGCTTACCAATCGAATCATATTCTTCTTCAACACCCACAAGCTTATAATGATAATGAACTTAACATATCATTCAGATAAATTCCACACATCTTTGATTACAAAACCCCACATACTCAGAATAACAATAACACAGATTCAATGAGATTTCTTAGGTATGGTGGATACCAGATACTAAAATTTTAATACTATATAACATAGACGAACTTAAATTGACAATTTCTTAGGTATTTCATAACTACGAGTATGCCCATATTCAAAATGATAGATTACCATGGTGAATATCCCTTTTTGAACATACAGATACATATATCTTTTCAAGAACTTCCTTGATAACTTATTCAATTACTTCACAAATCTAATTCAACCAAATTAAATTCAGACATATCACGACCTTATCTTAGCAATACCTATCGTAGATCAATTAGAAATTATCCAAAACTTACCATAAGGGCGGATAAGCACATTATACTAGATAAACTTATCAGAGTATGCCACAAGGGCCAAACAAAATAAGCCTTAAAGGCATATAAAATATCATGTGTTTACTGTCCCAACGAACTTTCATAGAAGGTGCCATGGGTTTCTCCCTCATGGTCTTATACATAAATTTCATGTATCGTGATTTGCCAATTCGATTTACACAATATTGAAGGCTACACTATAAGCATTCATATAGATGTATCTTGCCATGGGTCTCAGCTACATGGACTTGCATACATATTCATGTATTGTGATCTACCAATCCAGTCTTCATCTTATTGGAGGCTACACCATGAGTGTTTTCATATCATACAATGTCATGAGTTTTAACCTCATGGTCTTACACTTATTTTCATATTGTGATATGTCAGTTTGGTTAGCAATGTATCTGCCCTACCAGAGGCATCACAGAGGGACATTGCTTAGCATTCATTTACCTAGGTTTGTTCGTATTCTTGACCGATTCATACTTTTCGTATAACAAACTTTACCTGCATGCTTGCCAATTCTCATTATTCTTTTCAACAGAACTTTATATATATATTTTTATAGCACAATCTCATCTTTACTACACTCATGCACCTACCAATTATCATGGATATCATCATCTTTTATATATACTTTTACTTGAACATTTCACATAGAAGAGTTAGGGTAGAAACTCACCTGATACTCACCTACTGAAGTTCGAAACTCCAGACTCAAACATTCTTCTTGAACTAGCAGCAACAACTAGAGATGGAATAACCATTCAATAACTAAGAACCATAACTTCCAGCTTAACGGGAAAGAGATACAATTTGACTTAAGAAAAGAATCAAAAAGTAACATTTTAGGAAGAAGAAGAGCCTTTTTCAGAACTTTTCTGACACATATAAATATGACCTGTGCTTCGTAGTGGAACTTAACAAGTGTCATACATTTCGGAATTTGCCTTCTTAGCGGTCTACTAACCCTTGCATAATAGATATCAGGTTAGTCTATCTAGTTGGTTCCTAACCAGGTTACTTTACAACCTAACTAGCACAGTACTTCAGACAAACAAGGTGTACTATATCTTTGGCATTAACTCACACCATAATTACCTTTTTACTTAACAAAATATCACCCTTTAAATAGCATAATAATCTGAAATGAAATCTTCACTAACTTACATGGCAGTTACTGTACGCCCACACCTATGCGCCAAAAGAAGCATATGGGCGAATTACACTTCGGCAAACATGTTATTTTACTAGAATACGCCTAAATATTGGACCCACCAATATTAATATATATTTAAGGATTAAATTTTTTTTACATAAAACAAATAGTTAAATTTTTTTCTTTACTCCAAACTTAATTTGCATGGTCTACATAAATAAAACATGTACTATAACGGTTGAATTATTGAAATATCGATTGTAAAAAATGTTACGAAAAACTATAAAACCATGTTAGATTTACAACAATGTAGGTGAATCCTCCTAATCTCTAATATATATCATATGATTAAATTTTATTTTTATTTCAGATACATGTTAAATATAAAATCAAATTTATAGAAATAATTTTTTATCTAAAAAATTGTCACTATAATAAATTAAATGTATGTATATTGACAATACAAAATGGAAATCTTTTGACTTTTCAATTTTTATTTATTGCAGCTGCACTCATTTTAATTTAGCTAAAAGAATATAATAATCATATGTCTATCACCTTCGACTCAAATAACATGATATATCAACCACTTCAATAATTTGATTATATAAAAAGTAGTGGTTAAGGATATTCAATTATAAAATTTACTCGAGTGTAAGTTTTAGAGTAAATAGAAAGTTTTATTGAAAATATAATTATTTTATTTATTTTAATAAAAATTTTCACAAACAAATTTAGATTAATATTAAATATTTCTTAAATAATTTTAGTACTATTTTATTACCATTTAAATTCAAATCCCATCATCCTAGATTTGTAGAACTTTTCTATTCACTAAAGATATAAGATTATATCTATTTTTTGATACAATATTTAGAATTACTCATAGCCTCTCCCTAATCTATAAATAGTAGGATAATACAGTTCAACATACTCAAACCACGTCCTCCTACAGTGACTGCAATATCCATGCCAATCAAGTGAAGATTCAATCGATAATTTTATTTAGTTATAATATATTTAATAAAAACATTTTAACTCTTCTGAAAATTTAACAATTTAAATTAGAATATTTTAATATATATATTTACTTTAATTCTTACCATTTTATAATTTTATCTTGTATCTTCTAACACAAAATTCTTACCTTCAAATTTGGTTCAAAGATAAAAAAAAAAAGAAAAAAAGAAAGTTCATTGAACACAATTCAAACTATAAAACTCAAAAACGTAATCATCTGGGTTAAATTCTACTATTAGTTTAATCTGTAAATTTAGTTTTATGTACTTTAATTTATTTATTTTAATCTTTATATTTTTGAATTAGTCAATTTTAGTTTTTTTACTCTTCAATTTTAAAATTTTAGTCCTAATCAAATGGTACCATTGAATCATTTAGTTAAATTTTGTTATTAATCCTGTACTAAGTGTAAAGTTTTAGATTTAGTCTATATACTCCAATTTCATCATTCTTAGTTGTTATATATTTTTTAATTTCAAAATTTTAGTCTTGATTTAAATAATAGTCATTAAATCTATTAACTGATTTTTTTGAATAATATGTGAAAATATCAGTGACATAACATTTCAATATGATAGTATGTTTGTCGCATCGATTTTAAAAATAAAAATTTAATGACTAAAATTTGATCAAGATTGAAATTTTGAAATATGAAAAGTACATGGACCAAAAATGATCAAATTAAAATACATGAAACATTATATAAAAACTAATAATAGAATTTAACCAATGTCTTGTACATATCCCTAAGTAATACAACTAGCCTAACCCATTAGTTAATAATTTAATGGGCCTAAATAAACCCAATTTCGCCCAAATATTAAGCTAAAAATTTAGAATTGATCCTTTGACGGGCTTAGTAAATTAGGCCCATAAAATCCAGCTTACTACAGGAATTTTTATTTTTACTAAATATAAAGCCGCCGTATCTTCTTCACTTGGGAAAGAAAACCCTAAACTCTCAAGCAGCCGCAGCTAGAAAAGGGTATCTGAATTTCTTTATATTAAGTTGATTGATTGTCTTTTTTAATTCTCTAATTTGGGTATCTTAAGTTGTTTTAAATATTCTTTATTTTAATTTTTCTTACCAGGTTATTGAAGTAAGAAATTTAGCAATGTCTCCAGCTAAAGGTAAGGATTTTTTTGGTTTAGTTTTAGTTTTGAGCTTTTTGGATATTGGGTTTTCTGTTAAATGAAGGCAATTTTTGTATAGAAGATTGTAAAGTTTGTTTCTTTGGTTATTTTAGATAATGTTTCATTTAAGATTATATATAGAAATGGAAAAAGTCAATTTCCTTGAAGACATTTACCATTTTAAGTTTTAGATACGAGTTCCTTTTTGAGGAAAATAATGTGAGTAAGTTGGACATGTGTTTGTGTAAGTGCTTTGGGGATGATAAGTGAAGAAAAAAATGGTTTCTTCTTTGTATCAATGAGGTGGTTCTAACAGGAAAGGGACTGCGAATATGAGGATTTAAATCCGAGTTGTGTATATGATGCCTTTTAAGGATGACTGTATGAACAGATTGGGCTAACCCCCCGTTTGTGTTCTTTGATTAGCGTGTGCAAATGTTGATTCAGGGTAATTGCTGGAATTGGAAGGTGGTTGTTTTAGTTGGATCGAAGTGGATTCTTGTGTTGAATTTGATATCTGTGCAATTTTTTCTGTTTAATGTTATGTGTCAAATGATGATTTTTCAGTTAAACTTACCAATTTGTAATTTATTCTTCTTACATTGCGATCTGGTGTTTTTAGTTAGCTCCAAGGTGTAAGCATGGTCGACCTGAGTTAGCTTTTGTAATCATTAGCCAATATAGTCTACATTACCTTTGTGCATTCGGGGTGAAATAACTAGTATATAACGCATTTTAATTATTGTGGTGCTTTTAGATTAATATTTTTTAAACGTTTGGCAGTTGACAGCAAGAAAAAGGCCGATCCGAAGGCTCAAGCAGTGAAGGCTGCTAAGGCTGTGAAATCGGGTGTGACATTTAAGAAGAAGTCCAAGAAGATCAGGACAAAAGTTACCTTTCATCGGCCAAGGACTTTGAAGAAGGACCGTAACCCTAAGTATCCTCGCATCAGTGCACCACCAAGAAATAAGTTGGATCAATATCAAATTCTCAAGTATCCTTTAACTACTGAGTCTGCAATGAAGAAAATCGAGGACAACAACACCTTGGTTTTCATTGTTGACATCCGTGCTGACAAGAAGAAGATTAAAGATGCTGTGAAGAAGATGTACGACATTCAGACAAAGAAAGTGAATACGTTGATCAGGTAAATTTCATTATCTTAGTCGTGTATGATTGGCTTGTCATGTTTAAAATCTTCTATTGTTAGTTTTGATTACACATGCAACAGTTATGGTATTACCATAGGCCTTGGATTGAAATCTGATACATCAAGTTTAATATAGACCTATGATTTATTATTTTGAACTGTCCCTTGTAGCCCAACTGGCTACTTGATCGTGTTGTCATGAATCCCCACGTTGTGTAATTGTTTAGTGGAATGAAAACATCTACATGTTTGTTAAACTCGTGTTATCTTTATGCAGGCCTGATGGAACCAAGAAGGCGTATGTTAGGTTGACTCCGGATTATGATGCTTTGGATGTGGCAAACAAGATTGGAATTATCTAAGCAGATCAACCAATGTCTTCCTTGATTTCAACAGTTTTGTTAGAACGATTGACTATGTTAGGACTCTTTATTTTCGTGTCTGCATTATATGTGTAAGGAACTATGTTTTTACTACTAAAAATCTGCATGGGATTTGGTTTAGGATTTTACACACGATGTCCTGAATGAATGGATTTTACTTTTTCGTTTTAATCGAGTCAAGGTTCAAGTAGTAAGAAGCTTGAGTTTATTATATAAGACAAATTGTCAAAAACAGACACACAAACAAAGCTAAAGCACCGATTATTGGTAAGATCACAAGACAGACAAAGACCGATACATCATAGGACTAACTAAAAACCAACCAATCTAAAACAGAGCTTCGAAATCCCATAAACCACAGGTATCACTATTGGTTTCTTTAGCGAATGTCTTTTGTTTATGTTCCTGTTATATCGTCGTACAATACTGTTATAAAGATTTTTAGGTACATGAGGGGAACAAGGATATAGGCAAGGATATAGACATACTGGTACATGATAGCAGTGGACCCTGAATTTGGTGATATGACAAGAGCTGAAGATGCTAGGAGCCAAAACAATAACATGGGTAGTGCAACGACGAGGGTGAACCAGAAGAAACCAGGAAGAATACCGATAAGGACAAAACGGGTGAGGATGAAAGAGATACAGAAGGCTGCAATATTTGGAATGAAGAACCAGAGAAACGGTGTTGTACTCAGTACTGATGCTCCTTTCAGTAGTTTGTCCACTGGTCCCATACTCGTACCTGAATGGATATCCATGGCGGCGGATGTGGTGTTGTCTTTGGTTTAGCTTCTGCCTGAAAAACTCCTCCCGGGGGACTTAAGGCGGCTTGGTAAGTGGTTGTGAGAATCAACGTGGTTACTACTAGCAAAGCGCTGCTTTTGTTGCTTGACATGTTCCTAGCTTGGTAAACCCAAATGACTCACAATGTCAAAATACTCCATATAATTGAAAAATGAATATTCCGATTCTGAGCACATCGTGGAATGGTCAGGCATTCTTTGTTCTCTTGTTTATTCTTGGCTCGTAATAAGATATCTGTCGCGGTTAAATTCTCCGAATTGGTAGCTCATAAGTTGATCCTGAATCTTGTTAATAGCCCGAGAATCTGCATTGGAAAGTCAAGCAAAATACATTACACTTGGCAAATGGAAGAATAAGTGGCTGAGCTAAGAGAGATTTTTACACTTTTAGTTGCTTGTTAGATGCCGCAATGTGTAACACGGTGTCGCCATCCCTGTTCTTGAAATTGAGAAAATTTTTAATCTGCTAATCATACTCGCTGCTCCATAGGCATGGTAGTAAAACTCGAAAAGCTTTCAACTTGCCAGGTCGCGCTGCGAGATGGAGGGCAGTGTCATTCCGATTTGTCACATCATGGATACATTCAGGGCAATGATTGTTGACCGCAAACAGTGACAGTGCGGTCTCCTTATTCACATTCAATAAAGCGTGAAGGGGGCTCCCATGGTTCAGCTTCGTGGCGAATGATAGCTTCAACAACATCAATTCCATCTCAAACAGACTCTGTTTGTCCGCCCGCAGCTGCTACTCGTAATGGTGTATCAAAGAACTCCTTCCCTGCCATCTCGCTCAAAACGTCTGTTTTGTCCCGAATAAGTTCGTACAATGCCTCGATATCACTAATTTGAGCGGCTTCCCTAGCTCTCTCTTCCATCATCGGTGGAGCAACTACGATGCTAAAACTCTCTTCCAGTGAAAAAAGGAAAAGAAAGATTTTCAAACCCCAACAATTTTACTTCACTTGAAGAGAATTGCGTTTGCTTTATATAAGAATTACCATTGCATGAGATTTGTTCAGTCACGTTGTATGGTGCTTATCTTGGTCTTCAATTAAGAGATACTCATAAATTTGCATGCAGGTGCAGCAATGTACACTTTTAGTGTAAAACGCGGGAGAGGTTTTCATCCCTCTTCTTTTATTTTGCATTTTGTTCATCTATATATTTATATTACGTTAGAATTTATTATACTATCTGTTGAAATTGAATTTAGATATAAGATATAAAGGAAAAAGTGGACATGGAATTTCCCTTTCATTGTTCTTTCCTCGCACCATCTATTTTGTCTGCAAACCTTTTAACTTCTGTCCTTTTTTCTTTATTCAATAAGAAGATTTAAATACACAGAAAAAGCACAACCTTAGTTATTAAATACGCAAAGAATATTTTTTTTTCTTTGATCTCTCATGGTAATATTGGGTCTTACTAAATTCAAAGTTGAATCAGATCGAATATTTAAACGAGAGACAAAGCTTCTTTAGTGTTATTTTCACCATCCGCAAGACTCAATCTTAAGATATTTACATTAGGAACATTGAGCTTCTTACTACTTAATCCAATAGACATTAATCAAAGAAGAGGTTGATAAAAAATTTAGGACAATTAGGTTCAATTTGGTACTTGGATTTGTTTCCCGACTTTGGTGCCTCAATTTGGAAATCATGTTCATTTTTGTATTTGAACTTGGATACCATCAAGATTTAATGATGTGACACTCTGATATTATACAATGTTATTACTTAAAAATTTTCAAAAATAATTTTTAAAAATTTAAATGATGGCATGACGTTTTGAGATTAATTATGCAACATCATCAAACTTTTATATTGTCCAAGTATCAAAATAAATTTAATTAATAGTGACAAAATTAACCCACCAAAGAAACTAATTCCATTTCATTCAATACTTGCAACTTATTCCTCAGTCTACCAGTAAAAAATTGAATTATGAAAGTGTCCAATTGGTTGTTGGCACTTTTATTTTAAGGATAAAGCATTGTTATTAGTTATTACTGCATAGAGTAAATAACAAAGAAAATGGGAGAACAAAAGAAAGTGTATTTTATTGATCAATTATAATATTTACAAAGCTTCTTCAAAGTTTTTATTTATAGACATAAGAAGTATAAATGAAATAAAATCTACTTCTAATAGTCATTAGAATTTAAAATACATCAAAACTTATATTGATCTTGATGGAAATCCACTAAGATATTCATAACAATTACCATATTATTCCTATAATTTAACCGCAATACTAGGCATATTTGATGTTTTCGAACCAGTTAATCCTTAATTTAATCGAAATTTATGTAAATTATGTGAAATTTGGTTATATTATAGTATTATGTAATTGTGAAGTAAATTGAATAATGTATGAAAAATACAAGGATAACTAATAAAAAGAAGAAGCAAAGATTATACGTTGCCAATTACAAGTAATTACAGGTATCCTTGGACTTGGCTTCATTGCCAATTAGACAATTTAGGATGTTACAACATTGATGTATAATCCACAATTTAGAGCTAAGATTATACATTGCTTGTATGCTTAGATACACTTTTAGTTCAATCCATTTGTGTCTAATGTGAAATAAACCTATTCAAAGAATAACGGAAAAAAAATTAGAAGAAAATAAAGGAGATAATGTCACATTGAGTGCACTGCATTTTGCAAAATCGACATAGACTAAGTAATATCCAACATCTTATTCATCCAACAGGGTATCTCAAGGTATTACCATCACTAATGAAAGCATTAATACCTACAAATAAACTATAGCATACAGCTAAACTGGTTCCTTTTCAGAATTCATCATATAAAAAAAGGAATAACAGCAATCCTTGTGCTACACCTATACTTATTTCACTGCCTAAACATATATATAAGATTGAAGGGAATATCCAACATCCCACATTCTCGCTATTGAAACACTAAGTTTTTACACTTGATATACAACACACATGAACACCATTAAACTGAAAAGAGTTCTTGAAAATATATTGATAATTACGTATGTTGAATGGGTGGGGGGCTATGATAGATATTGATTTATCGAAGCACACTGCAAGGAACGCAAGTAGTAATTGAAGTGCAGTTCTGAAACCATGGGGGAAAGTTTTACGTAGCTAGTGTTAAGAAAAATGTTAAGAGGAACACAAGATAGTTTTGAATGTAGAAGGAAAGAAAATCCATTTGATCCACGACTGATTTCCCCGGTACCGTTGCATCATATGGTCCCTTGGACCTTGACGTATTTTCACCTTGCCAAATGCCACTAGGTGGACTCAAAGTGGCTTGGTAGGGTGCAGTAATTTGAAGCAATCCTAAAGTTACTAGCAAAGCATTGCGGCATCGCTTGATATATTGTCCATATTGTTAAAAATTAGTGATGATGCTTTTGTCACATGCTTGACAACTTTATCCAATTTACGTTTAAAGTTGGAAACTGCTGGAATAAAGCAAACCTCGGAGAATAGTAATGCTTTCTCTGTTATTATGTTGTTGTGCATGCTTATCGGCCTTGCAGTTTAATAGTAGTTTAAGCATCTGTTTAATTGATAGTTTAGGATGTAAAAAAAGCTTGAATCAGTTAATCATGTCTATCAAGTGTTAGAATCATAAAACAAAAATTGATATAAGCTTAAAACTGTAAATTAAGATCTATCATGTCAAACCATCAAGAATAAAACTAGATGCGGAAACGTACCTGAATTCTTCGATTTCTTAAAATCTACGGATATTGAAGTTTTGATTTTTTAAATTAGCACAAGGTGGCTCTCTCTCTCTCTTTTTTAAAGATGGATATTAGAAAAGTTATCTTGTGTGTAAAATAGAGACCATAATCCTAATATATAACTTTTGCATATTAACTCTAGTTTCTAATCAGCTCATCATTAATTAGAAATTAATTAACATATTATGATAGTAAATAATAATATGTAATTAACCTTATTATATATGTGATGTCCATATTTTCCAACATCAACTACAAAAAGAATCTATGTAATATTAATTATAAAAGAATCTAGTCTAACCTTGGGTTGATTATGGAAAGCAGCTAAGTGCAACGCAGTGTTGCCATCTTCATTCTTTTGATTCACCACTTCTCGATAATAGTCTTCCTTCCTAATAGTTTGGATTAGGACTTGGAGAACGTTTGATTTTTTGTTTTCCACTGCTATGTGTAAGACAGTCCGATTCTTAGTTGTGACATTTGGGATATATTCAAGACAAGCATCTAGAAATCTATACAATAGATATCATTGTGGTTTCCGATTTCACTTATGCAGTGCAAAGGAGTCCTACCATTCTTCCCTATGATGTCATGGGCTGCGCATGGGAGCTTGCAACCATGGCACAATTGTGTGATCCATCATGTTCAAAGGAGGTTATTTGGCCCAATCGAATTGGCCTGTTGTTTGGATAGATTAAAGACTTATCTACAAAGCATGACAAATATGGAAAGTAATCTAAAAAAATATGCAAATTTAGAGATAACTTGTAATATTAGAAATTTAGTTTGTAGATAGTTTTTAATCTTAACCATTGATGTACTTTAAGCCGTACTATTGATTTTAGGAAGGCTCAACTATAAATAGAGGCCTCTCCCCCTTATCATAAATAATTCATTGAGTAATAGAATTCTTGAGGGCATTCTCTCAAACTCTCTCTTGTGTTCTTAGTTTTTCTATGGTTTTATTATTATATTTTAAATTCGTTCATCTTTGTTCTTTGTTGATCCTTAGAGGGATTTCATTTGGTCTTCAATCATTGGAAATTAGGTTGACTTAAGTGTATTTGGAGGAAAAAATCACCTAAGGCCACATGAATTGTGAGGCGAAAAATCTAAGCCCGTAACACTAACACGAACAAATCTTTATCAATTTTAAAGAAACTGAGCACCAACTCTTTATGCCCCCTTTTTAACTGCAAGGTGCATTGGGCTCAAGCCTTCTTGGTTTAGCTTCCTAACAAACGATGGCTTTAAGTTCATTATCGCCATAGCAAACCCAATGCGTCCTTGTTCCGTGGCAATTTGTAAAGGAGTGTTGACAAAATCCACCTCAAAGCATTTCCATCCCTCTCAATCGATCTGTACAAATCACTAATATTTCCGGTAGGAGCAGCTGTTCTCAAACTCTCATCCATGTCAGGAGGAAGGATCAATGAACAATAGGAAGAGAGAAAATGAAAGGAAACAATTGCTGCTGTATGGTCTGTCAATTGCAGCCAACAAGGAAACACTATAAAGATAGAAAAAGGCACAGGAATTATGTATATCTTTCTGGGTTTCGCCTTTAGTAGAGGATTACTATAAAATTTTCATAGTGTATGTTTAAAGTTTCAACAAATGAAAACCACTAGTGCGAATTATTGGGAAGCATTTTTCTTTTTGAATATTCTTTTTCATTTGTTTTTCCATGGTTGGAAGGCTTTATTATAAATAAAGTTTGGAGTCATGATTATAAGATAAGGGTTTTCTTAAATAATATCTTTGCACTTATTAAAAGATTAGTTAATTATTAACTTTAATATATATTGTATTTGATGGTGAAATTGAATGTTTTTCAACCATGGTTTAATTGAATTTAAAGAAACAGTTAGTTAATTAAATGTTTTTGCTTTTAATATGCTCTTTATTGATCCTATAAGATTAATATGCTTATTTTAGAAAAAATTATTATAATAAAATTAATTATTTAGAATCTCTCTCAAAATTAAATTTAATGGAAAATGAAAATTATAGAAATTATTGTTTAAAAAGAAAAAATATAAAAATTAAATAAAAATAAAGATATCTCACTTGTTGGTAAATTAAATTGTTTATGTATTATAACAAAGTATCTGTATTAGACCCTGTAGCATATATGATATATATACCAAAAGAAATGGTATACTTTTACCGTGAATCCATTTGTATATCTAATCAAATTGTAAGCGAACTAAACCCAAAGAAAAACAATAATATTAGAATAAAATAAAGGAGATGTACATTTACATATTACAAACGGGTGTTACAAAATTAAGTGCACCGCATTATGCATAATCGAGCTAAACTAAGGAACAGCCAGCATCCTATTAATGTAACAATGTCTAGAAAGTAATAGAGGTCAATTCTAGCACCAAAGAAAGCATCAACCCGTACAAATAAACAATAGCATACAATTAACACGGTTCCTTTCCAGAATTCATCATATAAAATAAGGAATAACAACAATCCTTGACCTGCACCTACATCTATTTCACTTCCTAAACATAAATATAAAATTGAAGGGAATATCCAACATCCCACTATTGAAACACTAATTTTTGACACCCGACATACGATACACATGTAGACCATTAAAAGGAAAAGAATTCCTGAAAATATATTAAGAATTGTGTATGTTGAAGTGGTGGGGGCTAAGTCACATATTGATTCATCGAAGGAAACTGCAAGAAACGCTAATAATACTTGAAGTGCACTCCTAAAATCACGGGGAAAAGTTTTGAGTAGAGCTAGTGTTAGGAATAATGTTACGAGGAACACAAGATATGTTGGAATATAGAAGAGAAGAAAATTCGATGGATTCATGACTGATTTCCCTAGTACCGTTGCATCATATGATCCTTTGGACTTTGAGGTATTTTCACCTTGCCGAACACCACCAGGTGGGCTTAGAGTGGCTTGGTAGGTTGCAGTTAGAAGCAGTCCTAAAATGACTAGCAAGGCATTGCGGTCATCGGCTGATATATTGTCCATATTTTGAAAAATTAGTAGTGATGCTTTTGTCACGTACTTGACAACTTGTTTCTCCAACTTACGTTTAAAGTTTGAAACTACTGGAATAAAGCAGCCTTTCAGAATAGCAATGTTTTCTCTGTTATTATGTTGTTGTGCAACACCAAGTGCGGTCAAACCAACTTGATTGGTAGCATGCTTATCAGCCTTGCAATTTAATAGTAGTTTGAGCACCTGTTCAATTGATAGTTTAGGATATAAAAAGGCTAGAATCAATTAATCATGTCTATGAAGTAAAAAGAAGAATCTATGTAATATGAATTACTATCAAAGCAGTTGAGTCGAACCTTGGGTTGATTATGGATAGCGGCTATGTGAAGTGCAGTGTTGCCATCTTTGTCTTTCCGGTTCACCACTTCCCAATAATAGTCTTTCCTCTTAAGCGTTCGAAATAGGAGTTGGAGAACGTCTAGTCTATTGTTTTGGATTGCAATATGCAAAGCAGTGCGATTCTCAGTTGTAACATCTTGGATACAATCAGGAGAAGCTTCCAGAAATGTATCCAACAGACCAAGCTGGTTTCCAACTTTACATAAGTAGTGCAATGGAGTCTTACCTTTCTTTCCTCTGACACGAACAAGATGTTTACCAATCTCCAAGAAGCGGAGTGCCATCTCTTTATGCCCTTTTCTAACAGCAATGTGAAGTGGGCTCAAACCTTGGTGGTTTAGCTTTCGAGCAAATGATGGCTTTAAGTTCATCATCTCCATTGCAAACTCAATGCGCCCTTCTTCTGCAGCTATATGTAATGGAGTCTCGATAAACTCCACCTCATCAAAATGCCTCAAAACATTTCCGTTGCTTTGAATTACTCTATATAATTCGTTAACCTTTCCTGTACGAGTAGCCTTTCTTAAATTTTCGTCCATGTCAGGAGGAAGGATCAATGAACAATAGGAAGAGAGAAAATGAAAGGAAACAATTGCTGCTGTATGGTCTGTCAATTGCAGCCAACAAGGAAACAATAAAAAGCTAGAAAAAAGGCAGAGGAGTTTATATCTTTCTGGGTTTGGCCTTTAGTAGAGGATTATTATGAAATTTTGATAGTGTATGTTTAAAGTTTAAAGAAATGAAAGGCCGTAGTGCGAACAGAAAGCCACTTTGAAAAGAAAAGAAGCGATGCTCTTCTCTTTCTTTTATGAGAATTATTGGGAAACATTTTTCTTTTTGAAGATTTTTGGAAAAGCTTGGAGGTTCCACCATGTCAAAAGAATTTTATCATTTAGAGTTGGGAAGCTTTTTTTTTGTATTTCCTTTTGAAGAATTCATGGAAAGCTTTTTCCTTTTGAAGGATGGTTGGAAAGCTTTATTATAAATTTAGTTTGAAGCCATGATTATAAAATAAGGGTTTGCTTAAATAATATTTTGCACTTATTCAAGATTAGTTATTTATTAACTTAATATATGTTGTATCTGACGGTGGAACTCATTTTAATTTCAACAAAGGTTTACTTGAATTTAAAGAAACAATTAGTTAATTAAATGTTTTTACTTTTAATATCCTCTTTATTTATCTTATAAGATATTTATTAAATTAGGAAAATTATCTAATTATTATTACATTTTGTTTTGTCATTAAATTAGGAAAATTATCATTAACATTATCGATTTATAAAATATTAATCATTTATCCATTAACGATTGTTAATATCAGGGGTGTAAATGAACAGAATGTTCGATGAACTGTTTGTGAACCGTTTGTATAACATTCGTTTATGTTCGTTTATTACGAATATGAACAATTTTTTTATGTTCATTTAATAAACGAATGAACACGGACAGATGTGTGTTCGGTTCGTTTATGTTCACGAACAAGCTTATTTAAAAGCTCGTTTATAAGCTTGTTTATTGACTTGTTTATAACTTATTTATTTATTAATGACAGTTTCTTATAAAAATTCAATTATTATATATTAATAAAATTATCTTGGTTTGTATTTTTTTCATTTATAATATAATTATTAATATTTATATTTGACTATTTTATATCTAAACAATATATGTGTATGTATTTATTTATTGTTTTTTGTTTATTATTTATTAACATTGTTCGTTTAATGTTCGTGAACATGTTCGTTTAAGTTAAATGAACGTGTTTGTGAACATTGAACAAATGACTATGAACACGCATAATTTTAAATAAACGAACATGAACAAAAATTTAAAATTCTTAATGAACACAAATTCAACAGGAACAAACTTAAAAATATACCAACAAACATTAACAGAGACTTGTTTGGTCAAACTTGATTCATTTACTCATAATAGAATATAATGTAATTTCTAAAAAAATTAAATGGTTAGCCCACCAAAGAAATTAATACCAATCCGTTCAATACTTGCAACTTATTCCTCAATCTACCAGTAAAAAAATTTTGAATTATGAAAGTCTCGAATTGGTTGTTGGCATTTTTGTTTAAGGATAAAGCATTGTTATTAGTTATTGCCATATTCCGATAATTTAACTGCGATACCAGTAATTGATGTTTTCTTCAATTTCACATACAGCTAAGCAATTACTATTTTTTTTCCTCAGCCGATAGGAATACAGTAATGAAACATATTATAAAACTCCTAGATAATTTTAGATATCCACCACCTGTGCAAACAATTAAAAATAATGAAAAATCATTTCATCACTAAGCTTTAAATAACGTATGTCTTTTCACTCTTGCTATTGTCAAAGAAGCAGCCATACCATTACCTTACCAATAAACGAATGCGAAGTTAACTTGAACCAACTGGATAATACAACTATCAATGCTTATTACAGTATTATTTGAATTGAAATTTAATCGAAAGAGAGAGCAAAGATTATACATTGCTTGTATACTTAGAAGATACATAGAAAATAAGAAACAAAAAGCAATGTACACTTTTTGTGTAAAACGTGATAGGTTTCAATCCATTTATACATCAAATTATAAGCGAAATAAACCCATCCAAATGATAAACCCCCAAAAAAAAGTTAGAAGAAATTACAGGAGATGTTTCTCCAACTTACGTTTAAAGTTTGAAACTACTGGAATAAAGCAGCCTTGCAGAATAGCAATGTTTTCTCTGTTATTATGTTGTTGTGCAACACCCAGTGCGGTCAAACCAACTTGATTGGTAGCATGCTTATCAGCCTTACGATTTAATAGTAGTTTAAGCACCTGTTCAATTGATAGTTTAGGATATAAAAAGGCTAGAATCAATTAATCAATTAATATGCAAAGCAGTGTGATTCTCAATCGTAACATCTTGGATACAATCAGGAGAAGCTTCCAGAAATGTATCCAACAGACCAAGCTGGTTTCCAACTTTAGATAAGTAGTGCAATGGAGTCTTACCTTTCTTTCCTCTGCACGAACAAGATGTTTATCGATCTCCAAGAAGCAAAGTGCCATCTCTTTATGCCCTTTGATGAAGCTAGCCTGCATGCAGACAAGAAGCAGAGAAGCTGCCCGAGCCATGCAGTTGCAGCTGAAGTACATTTTGCTAATTTATTTTGTTAATTCAAGTGTTTGTTTTACTACTTAGTTGAAAATGAACTAAGTTGATATTGTTTTGATGTAATTAGGTGCTGATAGATTGATAAATCAACATAGCTATGTGTGCAAGTTATGTTGAACTAGTTTCAAGACTACTTAGTGGTAGTAGGTAGTTGTTTAGGTGACATTTGCTTGTTTGACCAGCTTATTGATTGGTATATGTATTGTCATTATGCCTCAATTCAAAATTAATGAAATTATTTAGAATTATTCTTCATTTTTTCTGGTTTTACTTAAGCAATTTGCTCAAAGGTCTCAGCTGATTTTCTTGTTTGCTCAGCAAGACATCGAGCCTTCAAGCTCAAGTTTCTGTCAAACTTCATTCATTTGTTTTCTTAGTTCCAACAACTGGTATCTAGAGCTCATTTCTTAGTGGACCTGTCATTTTTCAATCTTCAAAACCATGTCTTCATCCAGTTTCTCTCCAGCTCCACCACCAGTGTTCAATGGTGAAGGCTACCACATTTGGGTAGTGAAAATGAAGACCTACTTGCAGGCATTCGACTTGTGGGAGGTTTTCAACTCGGGTGTTGAACCATCACCATTGAGAGTCAATCCCACGGTGGCCATGTCATGCATCCAAAATAGTGTGTCTGATGTAATTTTCACAAGGATCATGGCTTGTAAGTCTCCAAAACAGGCCTGGGATAAGCTCAAGGAGGAGTTTCAAGGGACTAAAAGAACGAGATAGCAACAACTCTTGAATTTGAGAAGGGATTTTGAAAAGTTGAAGATGAAGGAAGAACAAATAATGAAGCAATACTCAGACAAGATCATGTCTATTGTGAATAGCATCAGATTGCTTGGGGACTAGTTTAGTGAAGCAAGAATAGTGGAAAAGGTTATTGCAACCTTGCCTGAGAGATATGAAGCCAAGATCTCATCCCTTGAAGACTCAAGAGATCTGTCAAGCATTACTTTGACTGAGCTGATAAATGCTCTTTATGCTCAGGAGCAAAGAAGAGCCAACAAACAAGAAAAACATTAGGAAGGTGGCTTCCAAGCCAAGAGCAGACCAACCTCGAGCTCCTCTGGCTACAAAGGGAAAAAGATTTGGTTAGACAAGCCTAGAAGAGATGGAGTAAGAAGAAGATAACCATCTTGCCCACATTGCAAAAGGCTCAGTCATCCAGAAGCAAATTGTTGGTTCAGACCTGATGTGCAGTGCAAAGTCTATAAAAAGATGGGCCATGTTGAGAAGGTTTGCAGAAATAAAGGCAAGCTGAATCAAAACCAGCCTCAACAGCCTAGAGCTAAAGCTCAAGTGGCAGAAGAAGGCTGTGAACAAGAAGAGCAAGTGCTTGCAGTCTCTTGGTCAGTTGCCAAAAGAAAAGCCACAAAAGGATGACTAATTGACAGTGGTTGCACAAACCATATGACCCCTAATGTTGCTATCTTCAAGAACATAAATAGAAGTTTCAAAACAAGGGTAAAATTTGGCAATAGACATTTCATCAAAGTAGTAGGTAAGGGAGATGTGCTGATTGACACTCCTACAAGTATCAAACTTGTTTCAAATGTCTTGTTTGTGATTGAAATTGATAGAAATATGCTTAGTATAGCTCAGTTGCTTGAAAAGAGTTATTCAGTTGTGTTTAGAGACAAAGAGTACCTGATTAGTGACCCAAGTGGATCCAAATTCTTGTCAGTGACCATGGCTGACAGAAGTTTTATTGTGGACTAGAACAAAAGTTTAGATAGTGCCTACACAATAGTCTTAGATGAGTCTAAGATATGGCACAAAAGGCTAGGTCATGTTAACTACAAGTCTCTAGTTCAGCTAACCAAAAGGGACTTGGTTGAAAACTTTACAATATCGGTTGAGAAAGAAGATGTTTGTAAAGTATGTCAACTAGGAAAGCAAGCTAGACAACCATTTCCTTTGAACAAGGCCTGAAGAGCCTCAGAAAAGCTACAGCTAGTCCACATTGATATGTGTGGCCCTATGAAGACACAGTCCTTGAATGGTAGCAGGTATTTCATCTTTTTTATTGATGATTACTCAAGGTTTTGTTGGGTTTACTTCTTAAAGCATAAGTTAGAAGTGGCATCATTATTTTGGAAGTTCAAGGCTGCAGCAGAAACAGAATTAGGTTGCAAGCTCAAGACACTAAGTTCTGATAATGGCACAGAATACACTTCAGCAAGGTTTCAGGGCTTTTGTGATAAAGTAGACATCAAACACTAGCTCACCAACACCTACACACCTCAACAGAATGGTTTCAGTGAGAGGAAAAATTGAACTCTGATGGATATGGCCAGGTGCTTAATGTTTGAAAGGAATTTGCTTAAGACATTTTGGGCTGAGGCAGTTAACACTACTGTTTACCTTCAAAATAGGCTACCAACCAAGACTTTGGTTCAAAAAACACCATTTGAGGCCTGGTTTGGGTTCAAGCCATCGGTTGCTCATCTGAAGGTCTTTGGATGTATATGTTATGCACATGATCCAGCAGTAAAAAGAGACAAGTTGGCTAAGAAGGCTCAACCTGGCATTCTGGTGGGCTACAGCAGTGTCAAGAAATGCTATAGGATTTTGGATCCTACATCCAACAGGGTTTGTGTGAGTAAAGATGTAGTCTTTGATGAGAAATCAAGTTGAAACTAGGATAAGAATGAGCCAAAATGTGCTGCTGAAGACCTGGTGACAGATCAGATTGAAGGTGATCAAGATGATCTTGAAATGGACATTAATGATGAGCAAGTCAGGGGAACCAGACCACTGGCTGAAGTTTATGCAAGAGCAGATGTAGCTACTGTGGAACCAACTTGCTTTGAAGAAGCTGAAGCTCAAAAAGGATGGAAATAAGCCATGCTCAATGAAATGAACATGATTGACAAGAACTAGACCTGGGAATTAGTTGCAAAGCCAGTCAACAGGAAGGTCATAGGAGTAAAATGGATGTTTTGAGCCAAGCACAATGCTGATGGAACTCTGAACAAGCTTAAGGCAAGGCTGATAGTAAAGGGATTCAGTTAGAAGTATGGCATTGACTACTTTGAAACATTTGCATCAGTGGCTAGACTTGACATAATTAGGCTATTGGTTGCTTTGGCTACACAGAAGCAATGGAAGATACATCAACTCGATGTAAAATTTGCCTTTCTCAATGGTTTTCTTGATAAAGAAATCTATGTTGAACAACCAAAATGGGAGTTTGCAGCATGCAAGCCAAGGAGGAATGAAGAAGCTGGCCTGCATGCAGATAAGAAGCAGAGAAGCTGCTTGAGCCATGCAGTTGCAGCTGAAGTACATGTTGCTAATTTATTTTGTTACTTCAAGTGTTTGTTTTACTACTTAGTTGAAAATGAACTAAGTTGGTATTGTTTTGATGTAATTAGGTGCTGATAGATTGATAAATCAACATAGCTATGTGTGCAAGTTATGTTTAACTAGTTTCAAGACTACTTAGTGGTAGTAAGTAGTTGTTTAGGTGACATTTGCTTGTTTTCACAAGCTTATTGATTGATATATGTATTGGCATTATGCCTCAATTAAAAATTCATGAAATTATTCAGAATTATTCTTCATTTTTTCTGGTTTTACTCAAGCAATTTGCTCAGAGGTCTCAACTGATTTTCTTGTTTGCTCAGCAAGACATCGAGTCTTCAAGCTTAAGTTTCTGTCAAACTTCATTCATTTGTTTTCTTAGTTCCAACACCCTTTTCTAACTGCAATGTGAAGTGGGCTCCAACCTTGGTGGTTTAGCTTTCGAGCAAATGATGGCTTTAAGTTCATCATCTCCATTGCAAACCCGACGCACCCTTCTTCTGCAGCTATATGTAATGGAGTCTCGATAAATTCCACCTCATCAACATGCGTCAAAACATTTCAATTTGAATTACTCTATATAATTAGTTAACCTTTCGTGTATGAGCAGCCTTTCTTAAATTTTCATCCATTTTGGGAGGAAAGATCAATGAACAATAGGAAGAGAGAAAATGAAAGGAAACAATTCCTATTGTATGGTCTGTCAACTGCAGCTAACAAGGAAACAATACAAAGATTGAAAAAGGCAGACGAATTATGTATATCTTTCTAGGTTTGGCTTTTAGTATAGGATTATTATAAAATTTAATTTTGATAGTGTACGTTTAAAGTTTAAACAAATGAAAGCCACTAGTGCGAACAAAAAGCCACTTAGAAAAGAAAAGAAGCGATCAGTTCTCTTTGAAAGGCTTTAAGGTCACTCAGAGAAATTTATTCAAAGAGAAAGAGAGAATTAAAGGCAGACAAATGTGTGTATATGGTCTTGATTTTTGAGGTTTCGCCTTAGTAGAGGATTATTGTAAATATTTTTGTTATTAATGGGATTTTATTTCAAGGTTAAAAAATGCTTTCTTCCATTGACTTCACTTCCAAATTGATTTTTTGCTTTGTTTATATATTCATACTCAAGATTCCAATTGCTACTTTAAATGGCAGCCACTCATGAGAACAAGATAACACTAATTTCATGAAAAATACATCAAAGATAATTATTCGTATTCTTATCAAATGAGAAGTGATTGTATAAAACTGCAATTCCACATTATCTTTATCTTTTCAATAATGAATGACAAATCAAATTTTTCCTAGTGATTTTAGTGTTTTAGTTGTATTTGAATTTTTAAGAGGAAAAAGTGAAAATTAAGAGAAAAAGTTGATTTGTCATTTTGCTATTGAAAAGGGATAAAGATGTATTCACTTATTTGAATTCATTGCACCAAGTATCCTCAAACTATAAACCTTATTCTAAATTGGTCCCAAACTTAAATCATTCTAATTACCCTCAAGCTACCGATGTTATATAATTTTAGTCCTTCTATTATTAAATTTGTTAATTTAATTACTAAATAATACCTCATATCTTATATAACATAATGTAAAATGAAAAATTTATGAAAAAGTAATATTGATGAATTCAACAAACTAGATAAATTACAATCTTGAGTTGCTAACATACTAGATAAATTATAATTCGAGGTATTCCTAGGTTTATCAGGCTGAGCTTGGACCGAGCCTAAGCATGAGCATGAGGTGGTTATGATATTTATGAACATATACAATTGATTTACTAAGCATTGTATTTTTTTTTATGATTCGTTTTACTTTTATATTAGGAAGGCCTACAATAAGTATGAAAATGCAAAGAAAGGTTGAGTCCAATATATCAGGTAGGAAAAGTTTGTACATCTATTCAAGGTTCTTTAGTGGTAAACTATGTAATTTCGTTGGTGTTGATTATTAATGATCGAAAGTTTGTACATTTATAAAAGTGAATGATCTAAACTGTGGTTGATTATAGATGGCAGATATGTGCAGTGCAGTGCAGTGTTGCTATCTTCGTCATTTTGGCTCATCACTTGCCAATGATAGTCTTTATTTTTAAGCATTTGAATCAAGAATTAGAGAACATCCAATCTATTATTTTCCACTGCTATATGCAAATCAGTGCGATTCTTAAATCATTGATGCAATATCCAAGACAAGCCTTCAAAAACCTATCTAACGGACCGTCAAAGTCAATTCCCAACTTTATTGTAGTGCAATGGATTCTAAAACTACTTCCCTTCTTCACGAACAAGATCCTTATCAATTTCCAAGAAACAAAAGTTCATCTCTTTATTCAGTGAAAGGTGAATTGAGTTCAACCCTTGCCGGCTCAGTTTCTTAGCCGAATGATGGCTTTTAGTTCGTAATTTCCATTGAGGAACCCAATGCAGCAGCTAAGTGTAATGGAGTGTTGTTGGATAAATGGCAGCATAAACAGAAGCAAAACCAAATGGAAGCAAAAGAAAACTAGAAAAATGAAAAACTCAGTAAAGAATTGTAACTGGAAGTCATGTAATTTTCATTCAAAATTTGAATATATGGGAGTTACAAAAACAATTTGTGATTACCTACTAATTTAATCGCCTTACTTAATACATACTAAAATAAAGTTTGCTTACAAAAGAAAGGCGATATAACACTATTACATCAAAATAAATCAGTCAATCTATCCTACTAACTTAGCCATCATATTACAAAAGATTTGGTCAAAGTTACATAGGAATAAAACATTGAAAATATGATCCTTCATCCAACCAATTCCAATGCTTCACTTCAAAAGCAGTATAGCAACTCAACTTATACAATTTGTTGTCTTTGGTTTTGATCGACTTCTTCTTGTTGGTTCTCTGTTGCAGTGCAGGCCACGGCTTCAACACTCCTCCTTGGAATGTATGCAACAAACACCAATCCTTTATTTCAAAGCATTAAATCGGTTGGCTCCCAATAGTTTAGTTAAAATGTCAGCTAACTGAATTTTTGAGCTGCAATGAACTAAGCTAACCTCCCTCGATTGCTCAGCTTCTCTAACAAAATGGAATTTGATTTTGAAGTGTTTAGTCTTACCATGGAAGACTGGATTCTTGGCTATGGCCATAGCTGATTGATTATCCACCCTAATCTTAGTAGGTTGAGCTTGATTTTCATTCAAATCATCCAAAATCTTCCTAAGCCAAATGGCTTAATTTACTGCTGCTACAGCTGAGATATACTCAGCCTCTACTGTGGATTGTGCAACAGTTTGTTGCTTCTTTGAACTCCAGCTGAAAACACTCGAGCCTAAGGTGAAAAAGTAACCTGAAGTGCTCCTCATGTCATCAACTGACCCTGCCCAATCGCTATTAGAATAGCCTACAAGTTTTAGCTCCTCTGCCCTCCAAAACTTCACACCAGCATCGATGGTTCCTTTGACATACCTTAACACTATTTTTTCTGCCTTCAGATGTGCCACATTACTGCAGACTAACAGCATAGACAATGTCTAGTCTAGTTGCTGTTAAATAAAGCAAACAACCAATTAAGCTTCTATATGCTTTCTCATCTACTCGATCATGCTCACTGGCACTTGACAAATTTTCCCCCAATGCAACTGGTGTAGTGACTGATTTGCATTTCAACATGCAAAATTTTTCAAGCACTTTGGAAGCAAATGTCTGCTGACTTATGAAAATATTATCACTTCCTTGTCTAATTTCCATACCAAGAAAATAGGTCATTAGACCAAGGTCAGTCATTTCAAAGACATGTTGCATCTGCTTCTTGAAGTCTTCAATAAGTTCATCTTTACAGCCAATGACCAGCAAATCATCAACATACAAGGAAACAATTAGCAAAGTTTCCTTCTGATCCTTCTTAACATAGAGTGTAGGCTCACTGACACTCTTTGTGAACCCGATCCTTGCTAAGTAGCCATCAATCCTCTCATACCAGGCTCTTGGAGCCTGTTTTAGGCCATATAAGGCCTTTTTCAACTTGTAAACCTTCTGTTCTTCACCAGGGACCTCAAAACCTTCAGGTTGTTCTATGAAAATTTCTTCATTAAGAAACCCATTTAGAAAGGCTGACTTAACATCTAAATGGTGCACCTTCCAGTGCTTTTGAGCTGCCAAAGCAAGCAGCAGTCTGATAGTGTCCAACCTTGCAACAGGTGCAAAAGTCTCAGAAAAATCAACCCCTTGCTGCTGACTATAACCTTTAACAACCAATTTGGCTTTATGTCTATTCAGAGAGCCATCTGCATTGTTCTTTATTCTATAGACCCATTTCACACCTATGATTTTTCTGTTTTCAGGTCTATTAACAAGCTCCCAAGTGTCATTCTTCTGAATCATTCTGAACTCAGCTTCCATAGCATCTTGCCAACATCTTTCCCTTGCAGCTTCATCATAGCATGAAGGTTCTACCAATGTTACAGCACATCTTTCATAGATGTTTGCTAATGTTCTGGTGCCTCGAACAGGTTCATCATCATAACTATCTTCAATGACTGCTTCATTTTCAGCTTGCTGTAAATCAATGTCATTCTGATCTACCTCAGGCAAATTTGCTTCAATTCCATCCTATTTCTAGCTGTTTTCTTCACTGAACTTTAGATCCCTGCTCACTACAACCTTCTTGGTCAGTGGATCAAAAACTCTATATCCCTTCTTTGTATTGCTGTAGCCAACAAACACCCATGGCATGGACCTCTTGTCCAACTTGGTTCTTCTCTCCTCAGGTACTAACACATAACATAAACAGCCAAATACCTTCAAATGTGAGACAGATGGTTTCTGTCCAAACCAGGCTTCAAAGGGTGTTTTACCCTTGACTGCATTAGTTGGCAGCCTATTCAACAAGTAAACAGTTGTATTCACAGCTTCAGCCCAAAAAGCATTAGGCATTTTAGCCTCAAATAACAAACACCTAGCCATATCAAGGATTGTTCTGTTTTTCCTTTCACAGATACCATTTTGCTGTGGTGTATATACAGTAGTCAATTGGTGTTGAATTCCAGCTTCATCACACAATTTTTGAAACTTTTGAGATACATACTCAGAACCATTGTCAGACCTCAAACATTTCAGTTTGCAATTTGCTTGGATTTCAACCAAAGCTTTAAATTTGCAGAAAGAGTCATAAACATCTGACTTATGCTTTAAAAAATTCACCCAACAGAACCTTGAATAATCATCAATGAAGAGTACAAAGTACCTACTGCCATTTAAGGAGGTAGTCTTCATTGGTCCACAGATGTCTGTATGAATTAGCTGAAGCTTCCCTTGTGCTCTCCATGCCTTGTTGACTGGAAAGGGTAATCTGGTCTGTTTGCCTAGCTGACAGACCTCACGTACAGCATCCTTTGGCTCGATTTTGGACATGTCACTGACCAAATCCATTTTGTGCAACATGTTCAGTGAATTGTAGTTCACATGCCCCATCCTCCTGTGCCACAAGTCTGTCTCATCAGACTGAGATGCATATGCCTTGGCCTGAAGCTGATTCACATCTACAATGAAGGTCTTGTCTTGCATAGCCACCATAGTTAACACTTCACCAGCAGCATTTTTAATCAAACAGTTCTTGCCTTCAAAAATTAGAGAGTAGCCTTTCTCCAGTATTTGGCCAACACTTAGCAAGTTTTGGTCAATGTCAGGTACATAGAGAACCTCTGAAATGGTTTTAATACCTGACTTAGTGCTTATCAAGGCCTTGCCTTTCCCTTTTTCCTCCAACAGCTCACCATTGCCAATTCTGACTTTGGACTTGAAGGTGGTGTCAAGCTCCTTGAATATACTCTTCTCAGAAGCCATATGGTGGGTACATCCACTGTCAATCAGCCATATTTTACTAACTTTGCTCGAGCTTGCAAAGCATGATGCTGAAAAAACATGCTCTTCTGGTGCTTCAACCTCTTCTGCAGCTTGAGCTTGGCTTTGAAATTGTGGTTGTGGTTTTGACTTGCTCTTACAGACCTTTTCAATGTGGCCAAATTGCTTGCAGGCTCTGCATTGAATGTCTGGTCTGTACCAGCAGTATTTCTCAAGATGAGTAGTCTTCTTGCAATGGACACAAGGCGGGAACTTCCTTTTGATAGGTTCTTTCTTCTTCTTCTCAGTCCAAGGCTTCTTGCCTTTGGCATTTAAGTTTGCACTTGAGCTTTCTCTGCCTCTAGCCTGAAAAGCTCCTTCGTAGTGGTCCTCCTGCCTATTTGCCCTTCTCTGCTCTTGAGCATAAAGAGCATTTATAAGCTCAGTCAAAGGGATCGCTGATAAGTCCCTTGAATCTTCCAGGGAGGAAATTTTTGCCTCATACTTCTCTGGCAAGGTTGTTATGACCTTCTCAACCACTCTTTGGTCACTGAATTCTTCCCCAAGTAGCCTTATATTGTTGACAGTAGCCATGATTCTGTTAGCATACTGCTTTATGGTTTCTGAGTCCTTCATCTTGAGGTTTTCAAAATCTCTTCTCATGTTGATCAGCTACTGTTGCCTGGTCTTGTCAGACCCCTGAAACTCCTCCTTGAGTTTGTCCCAGGCCTGCTTTGGAGTGTCACAAGCCATTATTCTTGTGAAAATAACATCAGAGACTCCACTTTGAAGGCACGACATAGCCTTGTACTTCTTGGCACAGTCTTCATTGTGCTGCCTGATCTGGGCTATAGTCGGGTTGGCTCTCAGTGGTGGTGGCTCAGTGTCATTGAGAACAACATTCCACAGGTCATGTGCCTGCAGATATGTTCTCATTTTTACTGCCCAGATGTTGTAATTTTCTCCAGCAAAGACAGGTGGAGGAGGTGGTGTAAAACTCATTTTCAGCAACCAAAAACAACCTTTGCTTCTTTTGTTTCAAGTACAGCTTGCTTAATGACAGTGTACAACCAAGGCCCTCAAAGATTGAAAGCTCTCGATACCATTTGTTGGATAAATGGCAGCATAAACAGAAGCAAAACCAAATGGAAGCAAAAGAAAACTAGAAAAATGAAAAACTCAGCAAAGAATTGTAACTGGAAGTCATGTAATTTTCATTCAAAATTTGAATATATGGGAGTTACAAAAACAATTTGACAGTTACCTACTAATTTAACTGCCCTTACTTAATACATACTAAAAATAAAGTTTGCTTACAAAAGAAAGCTGATATAACAGCTATTTCATCAAAATAAATCAGTCAATCTATCCTACTAACTTAGCCATCATATTACAAAAGATTTGGTCAAAGTTACATAGGAATAAAACATTGAAAATATGATCCTTCATCCGAACCAATTCCAATGCTTCACTTCAAAACAGTATAGCAGCTCAACTTATACAATTTGTTGCTGCTGGTCTTTGATCAGCTTGCTGCTGTTGGTTCTCTGTTGCAGTGCAGGCCACGGCTTCAACAAGTGTCATCAGTGCAGCCTAAAAACATTTCCATCTCATTAGATTAATCTATACAATTCTCTCGCCTTTCCTGTAGGAGTAGCTATGAGGAAGGGGACAATTGACAATAGGAGGAGAAAAATTGGAAGGGTTTAACCACTGAAAGCGATTCGTTGAAAAATTAAAGACTGGTAATCTGGTATGGTCCGTAAATGCGGTTGACAAGGAAACAATATAAAACAAGAAAAGGCAGTCAACTACTGTTGGTAGTGGTGAAGGTTAAAAGAATTGCTTCTTCTATGGATTTTAGGTTTTAATCATTTTGTACTAAATGGATTATGCCTTTGATATGTTCATACTTCATATTCAGAAGTTTATACAAAATGGCACCCCGTGGCGTGAACGGGGAAGCCACCTTGATATCAAGAAAAGAAATCTCAAAATTATGATGAAAAAAAAATTATAAATGTAATTTATTTAATTTTAATTAAAATATTATAAATGTACTTTATTTAATTTTAATTTAAAAAAAAATTTTGGTATCTTTTGGAATTTTAGAGACCATAATGTGTTTTATTTATACGTTTTAAATTCTTTTAAAAATATTAGTTAACTATACTTGTCAACCTTTTAATCTCAAATGTGGAGTTAAAAATTCTATTATATATATATCAAAATTATCTTTAGAATAAAATGTATTTATATGAAATTTTAAGAGACCACAATGTATTTTAGGGTCTTTTAGAAAATTTTAGAATTTTATGAAAAAATTTACAACTTTTGGTATTTTAAAGATTTTTTATAATTTTTATTTTTGGTATTCTAATCCACTTAAATATTTAATTAAATTATAAATGAAATAAACCCATTAAAAAATTAACAACAAAAAACTAGAATAAGATAAATGAGATGTTACATTGACATATTACGAATGGGTGTTACAAAATTGAGTACGCCGCATTATGCATAATCGACCAAGACTAAGGAATAGCCAGCATACTATGAATGCAGCTAAGTACCAATGGCTAATACCTTTACCGAAAATATCAATACTTACAAATAAACAATAGCATACAACAAAAATGGTTCCTTTCCAGAATTCCTCATATAAAATAGGGAATAATAATAATCCTTGAACTACACCTATAATTATTTCATTTCCTAAATAAACTAAGATTGAAGGGAAAATCCAACATCCCACTATTGAAACACTAATTTTTGACACCCGACATACGATACACATGGACAACATTAGAAGGAAAAGAATTCCTGAAAATATATTAAGAATTACATATGCTAAATTGGTGGGGGCTATGTAAGATATTGATCCATCGAAGGACACTGCAAGAAACGCTAATAGTACTTGAAGTGCAGTCCTGAACTCACGGGGAAAAGTTTTGAGTAGAGCTAGTGTTAGGAATAATGTTACGAGGAACACAAGATAGGTTGGAATATAGAAGAGAAGAAAAGACGATTGATTCATGACTGATTTCCCTAGTACCCATTTGTCAAATGATCCTTTGGACTTTGAGGTATTTTCACCTTGCCAAACACCACCAGGTGGGCTTAGAGTGGCTTGGTAGGTTGCAGTTAGAAGCAGTCCTAAAATGACTAGCAAGGCATTGCGGTCATCGGCTGATATATTGTCCATATTTTGAAATATTAGCAGTGATGCTTTTGTCACATACTTGACAACATGTTTCTCCAACTTACGTTTAAAGTTTGAAACTACTGGAATAAAGGAGCCTTGCAGAATAGCAATGTTTTCTCTGTTATTATGTCGTTGTGCAATCACCAGTGCGGTCCAACCAACTTGATTGGTAGCATGCTTATCAGCCTTGCAATCTAATAGTAGTTTAAGCATCTGTTCAATTGATAGTTTAGGATATAAAAAAGGCTAGAATCAATTAATCATGTCTATCAAGTAAAAAATAATAATCTATGTAATATTAATTACTATCGAAGCAGTTGAGTCGAACCTGGGGTTGATCATGGGTAGCGGCTATGTGAAGTGCAGTGCTGCCATCTTTGTCTTTCCAGTTCACCACTTCCCAATAATAGTCTTTCCTCTTGAGCGTTCGAATTAGGAGTTGGAGGACGTCCAGTCTATTGTTTTGGATTGCAATATGCAAAGCAGTGCGATTCTCAATCGTAACATCTTGGATACAATCAGGAGAAGCTTCCAGAAATGTATCCAACAGACCAAGCTGGTTTCCAACTTTACATAAGTAGTGCAATGGAGTCTTACCTTTCTTTCCTCTGACGCGAATAAGTTGTTTATCAATCTCCAAGAAGCGGAGTGCCATCTCTTTATGTGAAGTGGGCTCAAACCTTGGTGGTTCAGCTTTCGAGAAAATGATGGCTTTAAGTTCATCATCTCCATTGCAAACTCGATGCACCCTTCTTCTGCAGCTATATGTAATGGAGTGTCAATAAACTCCACCTCATCAACACGCCTCAAAACATTTCCATTTCTTTGAATTACTCTATACAATTCGTTAACCTTTCCAGTACGAGCGGCCTTTCTTAAATTTTCATCCATGTGAGGAAGACTAAAAATTGAAAGGTTGAAAGGGTTTAAGGTCACTTAAAACAATTTATTCAAAGAGAAAGAGGGTTTTTTTTTTTAATAGAAAGAGTGAATTAAAGGCAGACAAATGCGTGTATATTTATGGTCTTGATTTTTGAGTTTTCGCCATTAGTAGAGGATTATATACTCAACACTCTGTAGTTTGTTCATATTATAGTTTTAATATTTTGGGCTAAAGAACATTGTGCTCTGTGAAATGAAGTAGGTCTTTCACATGTTCATACTCGAAAGTTTAAAATAGGAAACATTTATCAAGAATTTTCTGCAGCTTTGTTTATAAAGAAAGCAGAAAAAGGAATCTTTCAAGTCCGCCTGCTTATTATTTTAAAGAAAGTTACATTTGTCCAAATTTTAATTGATCTTCTTGCCATTGGCTAAGCAGCCTCTCATATTATTATTTATGTATTTAGGTTAGTTTAAAATTTTAAAATTTTATATTACTGAAGGTAAAATTGTACTTGCTTTCTTAAAAATAATAAAATTTAATTTAATCCTTCAAAATTTATAAATATATAAACAATTAAAATGATAAAATTATATTTTTATTATCGTAAAAATTATAATTTAATTTCGATTTCCTTAAAAAATTTAAATTTGCTTACTTCACTCCTACATGTTAACACAGATCATTACTCAACAATTTTGGTCCTATTATAGCATTTCTTTAGGCTCAATCTCCGAAAAGTTCTCACACTTAAAAAAAAAAACTAATTCCTCTCTTTTTTATGCAATTAAGGTTTTTAAATTAAAATTCTATCAAATAAGTTTTTAATTCATAAAATATGATGGTTAAAGGTTGGCGAGTCAACCATTTTGTACATATATCATATCACATGGCCACTCTCGTGATACTATTTTATTTTATATATCATATTATAATGGTATTTTGGATCACTATCTGAATGCTAGAAAAAAATCATGAAAATATCAATTAAAAAAACAATTCTATTAAAAAAATGAGAGTACACATTAATCTTTTTAATTAGGTATTGATTAAACAATTATTAAATAACATTTTATAAAAAATTTAAAATACATTTAAATTAATTATAATTTATTTACACAAAAAAACTATAATTCATGGAGTCTACAATAAAGAATGATCAGTTAGTATAGGAAAGGTTATAGCAATGGATGTTTAATCTTATTGGTGCTGTGATCTAAGCCAACAAAGGAGAAAAGACAGAAATTAAGTTGTTTATGTATTATAACAAAGTATCTGTATTAGGCCCTGTAGTATATATGATATATATACAAAAAGAAATGGTATACTTTACCGTGAAATATACATGGGTGAGGTTTTAATCCATTTGTAGATCTAATCAAATTGCAAGCGAAATAAATCTAAAGAATAACAACAATATTAGAATAAAATAAATGAGATGTACATTTACATATTACAAACGGGTGTTACAAAAATAAGTGCACCGTATTACGCATGATAGACCTAGACTAAGGAATAGCCAGCATCCTATTAACGTAACAATGTCTAGAAAGTTATAGAGGTCAATTCCAGCACCAAAAAAAGCATTAACCCGTAGAAATAAACAATAGCATACAACTAAAATAGTCCCTTTCCAGAATTCATCATATAAAATAAGGAATAACAACGATCCTTGACCTACATTTACACCTATTTTACTTCCTAAACATAAATATAATTGAAGGGAATATCCAACAGCCTACTATTGAAACACTAATTTTTGACACCCGATATAGGATACACATGTAGACCATTAAAAGGAAAAGAATTCCTGAAAATATATTAAGAATTGTGTATGTTAAAGTGGTGGGTGCTAAGTCAGATATTGATTGATCGAAGGAAACTGCAAGAAACGCTAATAATACTTGAAGTGCACCCCTAAAATCACGGGGAAAAGTTTTGAATAGAGCTAGTGTTAGGAATAATGTTACGAGGAACACAAGATAGGTTGGAATATAGAAGAGAAGAAAATTCAATGGATCCATACTGATTTCCCTTGTACCATTGCATCATATGATCCTTTGGACTTTGAGGTATTTTCACCTTGTCAAACTCCACCAGGTGGGTTTAGAGTGGCTTGATAGTGTTGGAACATTGGCAGCAAAACAAAGATGAAAACAGCAAAGTAAATCGAAAAACAGAGCTAAAAACAATGGTCAAATTGTAACTGAAATAATGCTGCTGATTTTTCATTCAAATTTGAAATATATTGGAGTTACAAAATGAATTGGACAGTTACCTAATGACTTTAACTGCTCCCACTTAAGCTATACTAATGTTAACTTAACTTATACACAAAAGGAAGCAAACATATCAGCTTTTACATCAAATTCACATCAAAAACTAATCCTACTAACTTTGTAAGCAAATTATAAATGAACTAAACAAGATTACATAGGAACAAAATGAACAAAACAGATTGCTTCATTCGGTCCAGCTTCAATGCTGCATTCCAAGCAATGTTGTTGCTGCTTGTGAGTTGTGTAGCTGCTGGTCACTTGTTGTACTGCAGGACAAAGTTCAACAGGTAGGTTGCAGTTAGAAGCAGTCCTAAAATGACTAGCAAGGCATTGTGGTCATCGGCTGATATATTGTCCATATTTTGAAAAATTAGTAGTGATGCTTTTGTCACGTACTTGACAACTTGTTTCTCCAACTTACGTTTAAAGTTTGAAACTACTGGAATAAAGCAGCCTTTCAGAATAGCAATGTTTTCTCTGTTATTATGTTGTTGTGCAACACCCAGTGCGGTCAAACCAACTTGATTGGTAGCATGCTTATCAGCCTTGCAATTTAATAGTAGTTTAAGCACCTGTTCAATTGATAGTTTAGGATATAAAAAGCCTAGAATCAATTAATTGTTCACAAAAAACTGCTGCTGAATATAAAAGCAAAAAAACAGAACAAAGGACTTAAACAGAAGCAATAGGAATTCAGAAAAACTGAAGACAGTGACGTGCACCTTTATTCCATGAAGAGTACTTTAAATACTGAAGTAGCAAACAACTTAGAGATATATTAGGACCCTAATAGTATCTTAATATATCTCCTAAATAAAAGGAACACTACTGGAATTAAACAAAGACTAAGTCTGTTTTTAAAACAGACTTTGACTGACTCAACAACTAACTTATTCAACCAGTAACAAATAATTTCTACATTACCCTTTAACACTCCCCCTTAAGGTAGAAATTCTCCAACACCCAACAATTCTCTCAAATACATGAACTTCTTCGGTGGAAGTGGCTTTGTGAACAAATCAGCAACTTGTTCTTCAGTGCAACAGTGCTCCAACTTGATATCTCCCTTTGCATCCAGCTCTCTTATGAAATGATGACATGTTTCAATGTGTCTTGTTCTACTGTGATAAACAGGGTTTTTTTGTCATTGTAATTGTTGACTGATTATCACAATAGATGGTAGTTTCCTTCACTTGTGTTAGCTTTAAATCATCAAGAATTCTTCGTATCCAGACAGCTTGACACGCAGCAGCAGTAACAGCCATATATTCGACTCTGTAGATGATAAAGCAGTTGATGGTTGCTTCTTTGAGCTCCATGAAACAGCTCCGCTACCCATAGTAAAAACGTAACCAGTTGTACTCTTGCGATCTTCAATGCAACCACCCAAATCACTATCTAAAAAACCATACAGTCTTTGATTGCTAGAGACCTTATACCATATTCCAAATGAGCTTGTCCCCTTCAAATAGCGTAAGATTCGCTTGGCAGCTCCAAAATGATGCTTGCTTGGACTCTGCATATATCTGGACAAGAGACTTGTTGCTTGCAAAATATCAGGTCTACTATTTGTTAGATACAGCAGACTCCCAATCAAACTTCAAAACAATTGACAATCAATTTTCTCTCCCCCATCATCTAAACAAAATTTTTGATTGGTGCACATTGGAGTACTCACGAGATTGCAGTCCTTCAAGTTGAACTTTTCAAGGAGATCATTCACATATTTTTCTTGAGACATAAAAATACCCTCTGCACATTGTTTAATTTCTAGCCCCAGAAAGAAACTCATCAACCCCAAATCAATCAGTTCAAATTCGTCTGTCATCAGCCTTTTAAACTCATTCAACAAAGCACTACTATTGCTAGTATAAATCAAATCATCAACATAAAGGCAAATAATGAGAATCTCAGAAGTACCTTTACTTTTCACATATAAATTTGGCTCACTAGGGCTTCTTTGAAAACCATTATTGCAGAAATGTCCATCAATTCTTCCATACCAGGCTCGCGGCGCTTGCTTTAAGCCATATAGAGCCTTTTTCAACCTATACACTTTCTCTTCTTGATTTGTAATCTCGTAACGTTTTGGTTGCTGCAGATATACTTCTTTTTCTAAGGTCCCATTTAAAAAGGCTGACTTGACATCGAACTAATAAACCTCCCAACTTAATTGAGTTGTAATTTACAGAATAACACAAATGGTGTCAAATCTTGCTACCGAAGAGAAAGTTTCTTGGAAATCTAACCCTTCACGCTGCATATATCCTCGTGCAACCAGTCTTGCTTTATGCTTTTGAATGGAACCATCAGCTTGAAATTTAGTTTTGAAAATCCATTCTAACCCAACAGCTTCTTTTCCATTTGGAAGATCTATTAATTCCCACGTCTTGTTCCTTTCTAAGGCTTTCATTTAATCATCCATTGCATCTCGCCATTCCTTGGATTTGATTGCTTCTTCAAAGATGATTGGATCTTCCAACGTCTTGGATTTCCAAGACGATTTGATTGCTTGCATAAATTTCTTCCAACGATCTCCATTTCCTAGGTGGTGATTCTAATGAAGAAGAGCTTGATGAAGTGGTATTTGGAATTACTGAAGGATTGCTTAGTGCTGTTGAGCAAGAACTTCCATCTCCATTTTCTTGACTCGGATGAGTGTCGAGACATTCACCATCTTCAAGTAATGCTTCTGAACCTGCTTGTAATTCCTTCCAATTCCAAGAGTCTTTCTCATCAAAAACAATATCACGACTAATTAATAGCTTCTTAGATAAAGGATTATACAATCGATATCCTTTAGTTTCAGAGCTATAACCAACAAAGATACATTTAGTGCTATTATCATCTAATTTTCATCTCTTTTGAGATGGAATATGCCCAAATACAATGCAACAAAAAATTCTCATATGAGTTACCTCAGGTTTCCACCCATGCCAAGCTTTAAATGGTATTTTTTGTTCTAGAGCTACTGTTGGAGATCGGTTGAGGATGTACACTGCTGTGTGAATTGCTTCTGCCCATAAACTTTTTGGAAGATCTTTAGCTTTAAGTAAGCATTTTCCCATCTCAACAAGACTCTGATTCTTCCTCTCAACGACTCCGTTTTGTTGAGGAGTGTAGCTTTCTATTAGCTGGCGTTGAATGCCATATTCTTCACAGAATTTGGTGAATTCAGTAGAGAGAAATTCTCCACCACAATCTGTCCACGAGGTCTTTATAGGTTGGCCACTTTGTTTCTCAATACTTACTGTAAACTTCTTGAAAACTGAAAGAGCCTCTGATTTTTCTTTGACAAAGTACACCCATGTCATTCTACTGTACTCATCAACAAAGACTAAAAAGTACCTGTTGTTACTGAGAGAAAGTGTTCTCATCGGCCCGCAAAGATCAGCATGAATAAGTTCAGCAAGTTGGGAAGCTCTCCTTGCCTTGCCCTTTGGAAATGAATCTCGATATTGTTTCCCAAATATACAGCTCTCACACACATCACCAACATTTTTTATTGGAGGTAAACCATCAACTAAATTCTTTTCTGACTTGAGTTTCAAACTACCAAAATTTAAGTGCCCAGATCTGTGATGCCACAACCAATTTTCATCAAATGATTTTGCCTTCAATGCAAGCTTTTCATCAATTGCAAGATTATAAGGAAAAATCTTATTTTTTGCCATTGGAACACTCGCTAACAAGTGATTTTTCAATTTATCCTTAAAAATGCGGCAATTGAATTCCTCAAAGACAAGTGAATACCCATCCACTATAAATTGCCCAACACTTAGCAAATTAGAATTTAAGTCTGGAACATACAAAACATTATGAATGCAATTAAGACATAGGGAATTAATCTACACAGTATCTTTTCCCTTTGCTGCATGAACAGTTCCATCACCAAGCGTTATTCGACTAGTTACCGACTTATCTAAGTTGCTAAAGAGACTTAATTCACTTGTCATATGATTGCTACAGCCACTATCTATGAACCAAACCTCAAGAGAACACTCCTTAGCACTAAAGTATGCAACGAATAGGCTCTCTGTCTCATCTTCTTCACTATCTTCATGAGCTAGGTTAGCCTACTTCTCTTTAAGCTTGCAAAACCTCTCAATATGCCCGAACCTTTGCAATAGTAGCATTATTTTGGACTACTATTTTCTCCTCTATCGTCATCTCTATACCGTTGGTTCTGTCTATTGAATTGGCCACCAGCCCTACCTCTTCTTCTCTCATGAGATGAATTTCCTCCACGCCAGTCATTGAAGTTTGTTTCTGTAACAGTCCGATTTTGGGTTTAGATGGAACAATGGTTTCGTGACCACAAATCCGACGAGAAAAAAATTATTTTAAAATTATGACATTGGTTGCATTATGATAGGAAGGTTGCATGAAAATACTGATATGAAAATTTTATCGATTTAGTGATTTATTAAGGAAAGGACCTATTTGTATAAATTGTAGAATTTGAATTCTAGAAGCTAGAAGGGATAACTAGCTATGAAATTGTAATACCCCGAAAATTACTACGGTAAGAAAGTAAGATAATATCCCTGATATGGTAAAATAAGGAAATAAAGTAATAAAAAGGGCAATTGAGTTATGTCAACATTGGAAAGTAGATTATGACATATTAATTCAAGAAAGGATTAAATTGAAAAAGTGAGAAAAGTTTTGTTACCCAAGAGTAAATACTCAAAATTTGAGGGGTTAAAGTGTAAATATGAAAAAGTTGAAGGACCAATAGTGTAAATATTTTAAGGGTGGAATAATCTAGAAACTAAGGAAGATGGATCAATTGGTACCAAATTGAATAGATGAAGAATTATGAGGGACTAAATTGTAATTTTACCAAATTAAGTGATGACTCAAGGATGGAATTTTAAAAGATCTAAAGGGCAAAATGGTCAATTAGAAAATAATGATGATGTTGGAGATATTTTAGATTAAATAAATAAATATTAATTTATTAATATTTAAGTTTGATTTTTAAATGATATTTTATTATTTTATTATTATTTTATTTAGTGTATATATATGGAAGAAAAGATGAAGAATCATCATCTTCTTCCCCATGCAACTAACGTATGAAGAGAAAAGAAAGAGAGAAACTTTCTTTTCTTTACAATTTGGTCCTTCTACCAAAAATTCACCATTTTCACTTAGAAATCAAAAGAATTTCCATATTCATCAAGAGAGAAAGATAAAAAGGAGACTATGGGGAGCTAGAATATCAAGTTAGATTCAAGAAATAGAAGCTGGAGGAGGGAGAAAATCAAGTTAAAGATTGAAATCAATGGCATAAGGTAAGAACATCAAGATTTTTATATACTTTTGAGTTTAATATTATTGAAAAAGTAGGAAATTAATGTTAAGGTGGAGTTTCATTATATAAGGTTCTATATTCTTGTTATGTTAGTAAAGGAAATAAGAGAAAGTGATGGAAAATATTGAAGAGAAAGGAAAGGAAAGTGTTATAAATTTAGTTATCAACATTTTACACTAAAACAGTTTTGAGACAGCAGCAGTAGTCTGACTTTGAAAATCTACCAAAAATCGTATAAATGGAATTAGAGGATGAAAAAAATATGAAATTAAATTTTATTGAGTCTAGTTTCTCATAGAAGAAACGGTGTAAGTAATGGAATGGTAAATTATGAGATATAGTAGGTTTTGTGAGATAATGTCAGAATGATTTTGGGTTCCCCTGTACTAACTTTGGAAAATCATCAGAAATTGGAGAAAAATAATTAGAGGCTTAAATTTATATTTTTAAATCCTTAATGAGTATATTTTCAACATAAACAAACTTAACATCATTCGAATTCTGTACGAGGAGATAATTAATTTTTAGTGAAGAAGGGTCGGAACTGTCAGACAGCAGAACAGGGATGACTTTAAAGAATAAACTGTACTTATTCGCTAAACCAAAAATTCTTAAAATTTTATGGTAAGAATATATGTGAGTCTATTTTCAGATAAAATTAACGGATATTAATTTGGAGTTTTGTAACTCAATATATAAATAATTTAGTGACTATGACTCAAGTGGACAGCTTTGAATGAATATATAAGTAAATGGTGAAATTATAGATAATGTTACCTATAAGCATGTTATATACATTAAGGATGTGGAATGAAGAGGAGGAGGAGAAAATATATGATTATTCAACTAGTATGAGTTTTCATTAAAATGATCAATTTACATGTTTTAGGTTCAGGGACTAAATTGAGCAAATGTGAAACTTTAAGGGTAAATTTGTAAAATGTCAAAAAGTGACCAAATTGCATGAAATGAATTGTTTTATTATTTAAATTAGTAAATTGAATGAAATATTAATTTAGATCAAGATTGGGTGGAAATTTGAGAAAATAGAAAATTACCAAAATGTTCCTAAATTTTGGTATTTCTACAATTTATCCTGGTAAGTTCGTATGAACTATATTCGTATAATTTTAATTAAAGTGAATGTTATTTGGTGATGAATATTATATAGATATGTGTTTTATTATTGGAATTGAATTATTATTGGTAATATGTACTGTCGAAACCATTTTTATTTTAGAAAAAAAACAAAAATTAGTTGTCGATGAAAATTTAGAGTCGCCACCAATATTTTATTGATGTGTGATTGGATCACCTAAAAACGGCTTTGGTCTACAAGTTTTAGAAAAACGGATCCGGGAGTCGGTTATGTACGAGGAAGGATTAGCACCCTCGTTACGCCCAAAAATTGGTACCTAGTTGATTAATTAGTGTCTTAATGTCGAGAGTTAATAAATACTATCCTTAGTTAAATTAAATTATTTATTAAGACTTTCTCATTTTAAAAAGAAGAATATCACACCCAATGCGTTAGGGCACAACATTTTATTCTCTTCAAGATGAGTTAGTCCAAAAAAAATTCATGTAATAAAATTTAAGAAAATATTTAATTGTTTAAAATTTATGAAGAAATCGAAGCCCAATACGTTAGGGCACAATTTCTTAAAATCCCAAACATTCAATGTTTCCTTTATTTTTGAAAAAAACCTTTATCTCGAGAAATCAACGTGTCACATCCAATACGTTAGGACACAACATATTGAAATCCCGATGACAAGTTTTATTTTGTTTGATTAAAGAGAAATCCTCGATTGTTAGATTTTACGAAGAAAATCGGAACCCAATACGCTAGGGCTCAATTTTCTTGAAAATCCTAAATACGAGTATTATCTCTATTTTGAAAATTTTCTATTTTTAAATTCAAGTAAAACATGATGCAATGTTATATTGTATGTATACATGTCGCGATAACAAATACAACAATAATAAATACTACAATGGCATAGAAATAATATAAGCAAATAAATAAATAAAATCATTAAAAAAATCGAATACATACAAAGTATCAAATAAATGTGCAAAATGATAAAAATGAAAACATAAATCAACAAAGAAATAAATGAACTAAAAAGATAAAGAAAAGAAAGTGCATAATATATACATTGAAATTAAAAGACATGCACATAATTTATATATGAAATTTTGGGTTATAAACTTATATATATACAAAAATATATAAACATATATAGATTATAAAATATGTCTTTAAAATATATGTATTTGAGCATTTTAAAAATAAATGTATGCGTATATATATATAAATAAATAAATAAAACATTTGCTAAAAGATATATATATACATGTACATATAAAATATATATATAGGTTAAAAATAATTAAATAATATCTACGTATCAAAACTAAAAAATATGTGTATACATATAAATATGCGAAAAATATTAGTTTGAAAAAAATATAAATATGTACATAAAAATAAATATACACATATATATAAAGATAAAATAATAATTACATATGAAAATTATAAAAATAATAATTAAATTATTAAAATTAAGTAATTTTAAGAAAAATATAAAAAAAAAACTAAATTGAATTGCAAATAAAAAAATCTGGGGTAAATCCGCCAATAAATAAAGCCCAAAGGACTGTATTGAACACGCGTATAATAATGGAGGGACTGGAAGGGCAATTTACCCTTTCCCTCTAAACGGCATCGTTCAATAGGGACCAAATTGAAATCCAAGGAAAATTAAAGGGATAAATTTTAAAAAATAAAAGAAAGCTAATTGTAAAAACTTTAAAAGGCGGAGGGACTAAAAGCACAATTTTACCCCTCCGCTCAAAAACACGCGGATAAAGTGTTGGAGTAATCGATCGATTTTTTCTGTACGAATTCGAGGTAAGTTCATATATTTAATAGGAATTAAATTATATTTGATTTAAATGCTTTATTATTATATTTTTGATGATACTACTCTACGAAAATATTAGACGAAGTTTTGGCGACTTATGGATCCTGGTTGAACATTAAGAATAGATAGGATACAAATGACATGTCATTAGGGGTTACCGTGTTTTAGGTGCTGGTCTAGTATGTCCTACCGGTGGCCGAGTTTTCGGCATGTGTTGTGGTTACTTTATAGCTTGTGTGAGCAGCACCGTGTAGCCCAGTTATGGCTTGAGAGAGAGCATTGATACTACGAGATATGAGATAGTAGTGGTTTTGACCATGTGTTGGCACATAGTGTGCGAGATACCAGCATATCCAATATTATTCTGAGTGGTTCAATGGACACAGTGTTGCTATGAGGTTATACTAGTTCAATACGAACTAGTACAGGTATTTATGTGAAATATGGAAAGTGGTATATATGTTTGACATATGAATACATGGCTAACATGGTTGATGATTATGTGTTAGGCTTTTGGGCCAAAAATGGAGTTGTTTTATGCCTTAATTTTACTTACCGAAATTGTGGTTGAATGGTAAGTTGTATTTCTAGTTATACGAACTTACTAAGCTTAATTGCTTACTCTGTTTTATTTTCCGTGTTTTATAGTAGTTCAAAAGCTCGTACGGATTGGAAGTTGTCAGAGATTGCATCACACTATCAAACACTTATTTTGGTACTTTTGACAATATAATTTGGTTAAATGGCATGTATAGGTCATTTTGGCTCATGGTAGCCTATATGTTTTGGTCATGTATTTAGCCATTTGATTTGGCATGTTTTTGGTATATTTTGTTATGTATATATGTGTAAATGGCCTTATTATATGTGGTGTATGGTTGTCATGTGAATGCCTTATTTGTGAATTGGTATTTTGTGTACCAAATAGTTAAGATTGTGAAGTGGCATACATGTTAAGTTTTAGGCACAAAGATGCATATATGTGTTTAGCCATTTAGGTAGATTTTGGAGACATATTTGGCATGTAATTAAGTGGCCAATTGAGGTGCCTATAAGTATCATGGTTGTATGTGGTATTGTAACATGTTATAAGCTTGATATTTGTTGGTTTTGAATGTCTAATTATGTCTTGGTTATATGCAAATTATTTTGTTTAGGTTGGTACCATTTTGGAAGAGAAATATGGCTTAAAAAATGGCCTATTTTTGTCCACACGGGTAGAAACACGGGCGTGTGTCTCAACCGTGTGTGACACATGGCCAGGTGACACGGCCGTGTATCCCCTGTAATTTCCAAATGGAGTAATTCAATAGCTTCACATGGCCTAGCACACAGGCGTGTGGCTTGGCCATGTGACACAAGTTAATATACCCTCTAGGTTTCACACAGCCTAGCATACGGCCTGGCACACGGACATGTGGTTTGTCTGTGTGACCTAAGCCAGTGAGTTACACGGGTACGGACATGGGCTGGAACATGGTCATATGTCCCTATTTCGAATGCCCACACGGCCTAAGACACGGGCGTGTGTTCCCTGCACTTTGAAAAATTTCAATGTTTTCTAAAAAAATTATTGAGTACTTGGTTGAGTCCCGATATATTTTTAATGTCTATTTTGGGCCTCGATGGCTCGTATTAGGGAATATATGATTGATTATGAATGGTTTTTTATTTGAATATGTGATGAACATGAAATGTATGTTTGTTCTATTTTAAGTCCGGTAATGCTTTGTAACCCTGTTCTGGTGTTGGATACGGGTTAGGGGTGTTATAGAACAAAATCAAAAGGGAGGCCATGAATCAAAAGGGAAAACACTAGAAAAATTCAGTGAAGCTGACGCTGTAGAAGACTATAGCGATGGTGAACTTCTAGTCGCTTCTGTTAACAATTCTAAAGTAAGCGAGGAGTGGATCCTTGATTTGAGCTGCACCTTCCAAATGAGTACCAATCGGGATTGGTTTACAACTTACAAAATAGTGTCTGAAGGTGTTGTTTTGTTGGGAAATAATGCTTCATGTAAAATCACAAGTGTTGGAACGATTAAAGTTAAGATGTTTGACGGAGTTGTTAAAACACTTAGTGATGTACGACATGTTCTAGAATTGAAGAGAAATTTAATTTCGTTGAGTACTCTTGATTCAAAAGAGTACAAATACACAGCTGAAAGTGGGGTTTTGAAGATTTCCAAAGGTTCTCTCATTGTGATAGAAGGGTAGAGAAAAACTGTTAAGTTATATGTTTTGTAGGGTTCTACTGTTACTGATGATGCAGCTGTCGCTTCCTCTTCCTTGTCAGATGATGATGTTACTAGACTTTGGCATATGTGCCTAGGGCATATGAATGAGAATGACATGATAGAATTGAGTAAAAGAGGACTTATTGAAGGGTAATGAATTTGCAAACTGAAGTTTTGTGAGTACTGTGTTTTTGGGAAGTAAGAGAGAGTTCGATTCACTAGAGGAATCCATAACACGAGGGAAATGTTGGAGTATAATCATTCTGATCTATGGGGGACCATCCAGAGTGCCTTCGAGAGGTGGAGCTAATTACATGCATGCTAACACTTATTGATGATTTTTCTGGAAAAGTTTGGGCATTTTTCCTGAAGTAGAAAAATAATGTGTTTTCTGCATTTAAGTCTTGGAAAACTATGATTGAAAAACAGAAGGGAAAACAAATAAAACACCTTCACACAGATAATGGCTTAAAGTTTTGTTCTAATGAGTTTAATGAACTATGCAAGTTAGAAAAGATCGTGAGACGCTTGACAGTTCGTCATACTCCACAACAAAACGACATTGCAGAATAAATGAACAAAACGATTATGGAGAAAGTTTGATGTATGTTGTCGAATGCTAACTTACCGAAGTTGTTTTGGGCCGAAGCAACCTCTACTACATGTTTTTTGATCAACCGATCTCCATCCGTTGCCACTGAGAAAAAGACTCCACAAGAGGTATGGTCTGGTAATCCTGCTGACTATTCAGATTTAAAGATCTTTGGGTGTAATGCGTATGCTCATGTTGATAATGGAAAATTGGAATCGAGATCCATTAAATGTGTTTTTCTTGGTTATAAGGCTGGTGTAAAAGGGTATAAGTTATGGTATCCTAAAAATAGAAAAGTTGTAATTAGCAGAGATGTTGTTTTTGATGAAACTGCTATGCTACCTAACTTATCTCTTAAAGACTCTTCCAATAAAGAACATCAAAAGTAGGTGGAGCATTAGATTAATCCAAAATCTACGATAGAGTTGACTTCTCAAGTCAGTACAGAAATTCAAAATAGAGTTGCTTCTTTACCACAATACTCTATCGTCAAAAATAGAACTAGAAGAGAGATTAAACATCCAAAGAAGTATGTCGACGCTAATCTAGTTGTTTATACTTTAAATGTGGCTGAAGATATAGATGCAAACCAATAGCCATCTAATTATTCTGAGGTAGTTAGTTATGAAGACTCGGAAAAGTGGATGTTTACCATGCAAGAGGAGATGGAATCACTCCATAAAAACAGAACATGGGATATTGTGAAACTTTCTAAAGGCAAGAAGGTTGTTTGTTGTAAATAGGTGTTTAAAAAGAAAGAATGTACTTCAAGAGTTGACGAACCTAGATATAAAACAAGGCTTGTTGCAAAGGGTTACAGTGAAATTCCAGGAGTGGACTTCACAGATGTGTTCTCCCCAGTTGTGAAGCATAGTTCGATTCGAGCTTTGCTTGGTATTGTGGCCATGCATGATTTGAAGCTTGAGCAGTTAGATGTAAAAACTACATTTTTGCATGGAGAACTTTAGGAGGATATTTACATGCAACAACCAGAGGGTTTTACAGTCTCAAAAAAAGAGGACTATGTTTGCTTACTGAAGAAGTCCCTTTATGTTTTGAAACAGTCACCAAGATAGTGGTATAAGATGTTTGATTCCTTTATGACTTCTCATGATTGCAAAAGAAGTAACTTTGATAATTGTGTTTACTTTAAGGAAAAAAAAATACTCTTATCAAACATATCATTATGTTATTAATTTAAGATTTCTTCCTGTTCTTTTTCCTTTTTTGCCAACAAGTCTTTGACTGTGCTAGTAAGGTTCAAACATCGGATTTTGAATGTCCAAATTCGAATTACACTATGAGTAAATCATTTATAGATTTTATTAGATGTATTAATGTGTTAATCTAGGTTTCGGGTTGAACTTAAGTATGATGATAACACATTTTATCCAAATTTATATATATTTGTAAATGATTAACCTAAGCTTAGCCCATATTATATTTAATATTTTTCATTTATTAAAATTTTATATACATCAAACTATTTAATGTTTACCTATATAATATATAAAATAAATTAATATTATAAACTAGAAAATGGGTCGGGCCACTCAAGGCTAAGCCTTAAATATTTGAGTTCAAGCCTTATATATATATTTTAAACATATCTAATTTTTTATTCAAATTCATTTTCAATTCTTCTAAATTTTGGACAAACCTTCGGATCCGTGGATAATTTAATCTTTAAATAAGTCTATTATTTATCCAAAATATTTTTTCTTAATTCAAATCATTTTTGTCTAGATTATATCCCATTTGTACTTTATGATTTGAATCTAGAATGTATTGTCTTTTTTGTTATCAAATAGTATGATTGTATTTTCACCATTTCTAATTTTTTCTAATTCATAATAAATTATCTTTAGAAAATAAAATTATTTTGTGTAGTAAGGTAAATGGTACTGCTACTGTTTGAAATTTATAAAAGCTAAGATATTAATTTTAATAAATATAAAATTAAAGGTAATGGTCATGTCCATTGTTATGCTACTATGTAGCTTACAAAGAAAACAAAACCTAAAACCTACATTAATTTGTATATGCTATTGATAAATGTATTCAAATTATAACTTACAAAGAAAACAAACCCATTCAAACATGTTACAAATAGATACAAAACAAGAATAGGTTTCCATAGTTAAGTTGGCTTAAATGCCAATTGGACTACTTAATTATTATAATATTGAATGCATCGTTTTAAACAGAATTGACAAAATTAAGAAATAACCAGTATCCTATGAATACAATAGGGTATGTCCAGCTATAACCACCACTAAAACCATCACCATCACCAACGATAGCATCAATTCTAACAAATAAACTATAACATATAACTAAAATGGTTCCTTTCCAGAATTCATCATGTAGAATAAGGAATAACAAAAATCCTTGAATCACACCTACAAGTCTTTCTCCACCCAAAATGGAAAGAGAAAACGAAGGCAATAGCCAACATCCAACTATTGAAACACTGAGTTTTGACACCCGATATGAGATACACATGAAGACCATTAAAATGAAAATAATTGTTGAAAATATACGGAGAATTATAACTGTTAAAAAGGTTGGAGCTATGGAAGATATTGATTGGTCGAAGCATGCAGCAAAAACGCAAGTAATACTTGAAGTGCTGTCCTGAAACCATGGGGAAACGGTTTAAGTAGCGCTAGGGTTAGGAAAAAGGTTACAATGAAGACAACATAGGTTAAAATATAGAAAATAAGAAAAAAGGATTGACCCATGACTGATGTCCCTATACTCCCAGGTAATTTCCTTTCATCAATACGTGTAGTGACAGAGTTTGAGGAACTGTCGCTTTGCCAAACACCACCAGGTGGGCTAAGACTGGCTTGGTAGGCTGCAGTTAGAAGGAGTCCTAAAATAACTAATAAGGCACTGCGGTCATCGCCTGATATATTATCCATATCATGAAAAATTAGTAAGGATGCTTTTGTCACATACTTGTCAATTTGTTTCTCCAACTTATGATTAAAGTTTGAAACTCTTGGAATAAAGCAACCGCGTAGAACAGTGATGCTTTCTCTGCTATTACGGTTTTGTGCAACATCCAATGCTGTCAAACCATGCTGATTGGTGGCATGCTTATTGGCTCTACAGTTTAATAGCACTTTGACCATCTGTTTAATCAATAGTTTGAGATATAAAAAAAGATACAGAGTCATGTCCATGAAATACAAAAGAATCTATGTAATATTAGTTATCAAAGCGGATGAGTCAAACTTCGGGTTGATAATTTCTAGCAGCAATGTGAAGTGCAGTGTTGCCATTTTTGTCTTTCCTGTTTACCACTTCCCAGCAATAGTCTTTCTTCCTAAGTGTTCGAGTTAGGACTTGAAGAGCGTCTAATCTATTGTTCTCCGTTGCAATATGCAAAGCGGTGCAATTCGCTGTTGTTACATCTCTGATACTATCAGGACAAGTCTTCAGAAATGTATCTAACAGACCATCGTGGGTTCCAACTTCACAAATGTAATGCAAAGGAGTCACACCATTTTTCCCTCTAACACGAACAAGATCATTATCGGTTTCTATGAGACGCAACGCCATCTCTTGATTGCCTTTCTCGACAGCAAGGTGAATAGGGCTCAAGCCTTGGTGGTTTAGCTTCCTGGCAAAGGATGGCTTTAAACTCATAATCTCCATTGCAAACTCAATGCACCCTTCGTCTACAGCAATGTGTAATGGAGTATTGACAAACTCCACCTCATCAAAGCGCTTCAAAACATTTCCATCTCTCTCGATTAATGTATACAACTCACTAATATTTCCTGCTCGAGCAGCTCTTTCCAATATGTTATCCATAGCAGGAGGAAGGATCAGCTGAAAGGCTAATGTGATATGTTCAGAGTCAAAGGTTTAAATAAATGGGAGGTAGTAGGTGGACGAGAAAGGCTAATGTATACAATTCGTTCTTTTCGTTTTATATGAAAAGCCTACTGTATCAGGTACAATTAGCTTACGGAAATAGTGGAAAGTTACATATGAAAATCAAGTATACTTGAGTGATATTTCTTTTTCTCGGGAAAAAAATTGTTTGGCAATTCTAATGGCTTTGGTTCAGACTTTCAATTGGTTGCTTTACTTTCAATGGCTTTGGTTGACACTTTCAATTGGTTGCTTTACATTTAAGTCAAACTGAAGCTTTGGTCAAGCATGAAATTGGACACTACCTAAAACATAGCAAATTGCAAGCTCCCAACCTCAACCTGGTTTTTTTTAAACATAATTTAGTACTTATAAGATTACTAGTTTAAGTAACTCTAAATTAAAAAAAAGTTATAAAATGGTTTTTTATTTAAGTCACAAAGCTGTTAAAATTATTGTTGTTTGGCCTTCTCTATTCGCATAACCTATATCAACCAAAAGCTCTCCTTCCTTTACTCTTCAACTTTTCAATTTTTTCATAAAATAACTTTAAAAATTACGAATTTACGAACTAAAATCTAAATAAATTTCTTTTTCAATCTCCACACTTGTCCATTAGATTGATTTGGATCTAACCTATATTCTTCTACTTGTCTATAGGTGTTGATCCGCCATACTGATAGTTGTACCATCGCTTGGAAGTTGTTAGCTAAACTTTACTAAAAAAAACTTAATAGTCCAATTATTTAAATAAAAACTTTCGAATAGATCAATAATTTATATTGTATTTTTTTGTATAATATATTAAAAATTATAGAAAATGAATCGGACTAATCGGGGTGAGAAGGTCAGAACTTGAATGTTTGAGCTCAACCTGGTCACATTTTAAACATGTTTAATTTTTTTTTCTAAACCTATTTTTTTACCCTTCAAAATTTTAAGTGAGTCTTTTAGTTTGGACATATAATTTAATCTTTGAACACGTCTTTGTTTTATCCAAATTTATTTTTACTTTAATATGATTACGTGTGAATTATGTCTAGAATTATTCAAATCTGTGTATTGTCTATTCTTTTTTATTATCAATTAGTATGATCGTATTTGCACAATTTCTAATTTTTAAATTTTATAATAATTTATCTATACAATAATGACACTGTTTGGAATTTATAAAAAACTAAACTATTATTTTTAATAAATATAAAATTGCAGGTAATTTTGTAATGCCCTGAATAATTTATTTTTGTTTCCGGCAATCTTTTTATAAATATGTGGTTGCTATAGTGGTTAAGTGTTTTGAATGTGTGTTTCAGGTCTTGGGTTCAAGTCTTGCTTTCGACAAACTCTATTAATTTTTTTATTCTAGCATTTTTCCTGTTGGGTGGACTTATGTAATAATCATTGTAAACTCGTATTAGAATGAGCTTGCTAATTCGAGTGGTAAGAAGTTAGCTTGCTAGAGGTTTTGTGTTTGAATCTTTGCGTGAGCGTGGGTGATAATATTTGCTTCGGTGATGTGATAGAGGTTCGATGGAAGTGAAATTCTGAGGGAGTTGTGAGTTAGTGGGTAGTTGGAGTTGGTTTGAATGAGAGATCATGGCTTGATTTGGGGGATTGTGGGGAAGTTTTTATTTTATTTTATTTTGTTTTTTTTAAAAAGAAATTAGTTACTTAATTAATTTTAATTTTCTCTTTCCAAAAATTTTCCCTTCCCCAATTTCACGTTTCATTTTTCCCATCTCCTATATTGCCTTTTTCTTTTTTCCATTGTCTCCCTTTCATTTGGTCAAATAGTGGCGTGGCAAGTCCATCGATTTTGTTTAATTGTTCGGGTGTTGGAATTGTCTGGTCTGCAGTTGGAGTGTTTTGTAAGTAGCTTTTTACTCTTTACGTTGTGTGTTAAAGATTTTCTGTTATGGAAGTTAGTTTGCAATTTTCATGAATGTTGAGTTTGAATGCTTGGATTTGGTTGATTGTTTAAGAGAGGAGTTGGAAACATTCAATTCTTCGGTGAATTAGGTTTAAGAAGCGTTGTTTGTCAAAGGTGAGCACTTCGGTGAATTGGGGATTTTAGTTCTATAAATCGTTTCAGCTATTGAATTGGTGTCCTTAATTGAATTATAGGTTATGGTGGTTTTGGGATTGCAATTGACCCAAAAACGAACCAGGTGTGTACTAGAAACATGGGAAAATGAGGTCTGACAAAAGCTAAAATTTGGGTCTATCGACATTGTCATGCCCTAAAAAATGGTATTTATGATTTCATGTTTTTGTGACAAAAGTATGTATCTGTTTTAGTGGTTAAGTGTTTTGGGTGTATGTGAGAGGTCCTAAGTTCAAGCCTTAGCTTGGGCAAAATTTTATTTTTATGAATAAATCCCTATCTCTAGTCAGTAGGTTCTTAATCAGTTGTTGGTAAATTATTAACAAAATGGGCCTGTTGGTCTAGTGGTTAAGTGGAGTGTTGGTTATGTTTGAGGTCCTGAGTTTGAATCCTTGTGCAGACAAGGGATTTATTTTGCTACTTGTGCCGTGTGAGAGTTTTGACATGGATTAAAATTCTGATAGTGGAGAGGTTGATGGAGATAATTAAGGAGACTTGGATAGGGGAGTTATCGGAATCGGGATTAATTTCGTTTTTTAGAATATCGATTTTCTCAAATTCTGATGTTTTCGTAAAAGACTCCCTACCGAATAAATTGTACTTATTGGCTAAACCAAAAATTCTGAAAATTTTATGGTAAGAAGATATATGAGTTTAGTTTCAGGAAAAATTTGCAGATCTTAATTCAGAATTCTGTAGCTTAAGATACAAATAATTCAGTAACAATGACTCAAGTAGACAACTTTGAAGGATCATATAAGTAAATAGTGGAGACACATATGAATAATTATCTAGCATGAATTACATTAAAATAGATCACGAGGCCAAGGCTAATTTGGGTCATGTGGGCCACACGGGAGACATCATGGGCTCGTAGGCCCATTTTTACTATTTGACTGATAAGGTTGCACGGGTCGCGCCAAGTCGACTGTGAACCTACTGTAGGGTCGGTAGGTTTACCTAGACCCCTAATTAACTGAAATGACTGTATGACTAATATGATTAAGCCTGATGATGTCCCACTGATTTGATACTGTATGCCTTGTTTATATGCATGATATTATGTTATAGCATGTCATATCTGTATATTGCATTACCTTGGGTTGGGGAATTATAATATTCGGAGGAAGTGTACTAAAAGGCCTCGAGCCTAATTTACTGGCAGCTCAGCTGCAAACTACTGTCTAGTGCCGCATTTGATACTACTTGGAGTGTAGGGATGGGTGGGTTGATTATATCCTCACATGGAGTGTAGGGTTAGACGGAGATGGTGTGTAGAGGCTGGATGGGTAGGATTTTTAAGACTGTATATTTGTTACTGCTACTGATACTGTGATTGGCTAAAGTCCTACTGCATGACTGTTTTTATACTGAGATGGGCTAAAGCCCAAACTAGACTGATATTGATACTGAAAAGGGCTTAAGCCCAAACTGTGATTATCTATTTACTGTTTGTACATCTGTGTGGGGATTACACACTAAGTTTACGTAAACTCACTCCTTCTGTTTAATCTGTACAGGTAATCCTCAGATATAGGCGGATCGGTGCTGCGGAGGACTCAGTGGTGGCCACATAACTTCTTTTACATTGTTTATTACCTATTTATGATTTTACTTTTATTTGGGAGTATTTTGCTGTAATTATGGCCTTTACGAATTTTAGTTTAAAATTTAGATTTTATACGATTTTATGATTTAAATCTTCTAGAGTTAGGTAAAACTCGAGTTTTCAAGTGAAATTAATGTTTTATCAAAAATACCACGAATAAGAAAATTGTTTAAAAGCTTCCGCATAGAATAAACGTTTTGAAAACTTTCGACTGATTAATTAACACGGCTTTAGAATTAATAAGCAAACTATGAAAAGTTTTCTAAGTGAAAAATGTTTTAAGCAAAGTTAAGGTTTTCAAACACTACCATGTGACATCGTTAGATTCGGTCATAACATCCAGACCAGGTTGGGGTGTTACAGATGCCACAAGGGCGTGTGCCCGACCGTATGGCTAGTCGTGTGCGAGACACGGTAGTGTGACGAAAAAAGTGTGGCTGTGTGGGCCACACGAGTTAGGCCAAATTGGGCGTGTGGGTTTTGGGCTAGGCCATGTGGGCCACACGGACAAGGTCAATTTGGGATTGTGAGGCACACGAGGATGTGGGCCCAAATTTCTGAAATATTCCCTAAGGTCGCACAGGTCGTTCTGATCGAATGTGGGCCTTCTATAGGGTCGGTAAGGGCTAACCAAACCCTGTTGAATGTGATTTGTTATTATGATAGTTTGATTTGAGTAGGAAACTGATATGTATGTCTGATTGTTCTATATAAGTATGTACGATTTCTGTACATGAGTATGCGAGGCATGTTATGTATGACTATTTGTTATTTGTTATTTCTTTCTGTATACGAGATGGGATTTGTATATATGGAAGAAGTGATCTGTACGGTGACCTTTCGCCTATTTTCTGGCAGCTTGACTACATATTATTTTGTTATGTGTCGCATCGACACTATATGGTGTGTAGGCATAGGTGAGTGTTTTTAACCCTACATGGTATGGTGGGATGGTTAGAGATGGTGTGTAGAGGATAGGGGCAGGATTTTGTATATCTGTTCTAATTATCTGGTTCTATTATCTATTTCTGTTAAGGACTTAGGTCTGTATTTGTATTTGTTCTACATATAAGAATACTGTATACATTTGCGTGTCTATCTCTGTTGGTTTACACACTGAGTTTACGAAAACTCACATCTATTTGTCTATTCTATTCAAGTAATCCTCAAACATAGGCGGGTCGGTGCGACGGAGGCTCAGCGGTGACCACTAGTTTAAAAATGAACTTTAAGTTTTCGGTATTTTAAGTTCTGGATTTATTTGAGAGTTTGTAATTTTTGGGATTCTTTAGACTATATGGTTTTAACTGTTGGTTTTGGTTTTGTTTGTTTTCTAGCCTGCGACGTTTGTCAAAAATGATTTACGAAAATGACGGTTTTACATAAACAAATGGTTTTTGAAAACACAAGCTTGATTTTCGACTAAACGACTTTCAAATTTCCGCTGCGAATTTATATTTACTTTAAAGGACAAGCATATAAGAGTTTCAATAATGAATATAAAAAGAAGTTTTTTTCTGAAAATGTGGACTCGTTTTTATAACAAATAACATGAGAAGTTTTAGCATAAAAGATGTGTTTCAAAACCCTTTTTCGTAATACTCCCTAATTCGGTCATAACGTTTAGGCCGAGTTTGAGGTATTACAAATTTTCTTTCACTTAATATAATAAACAATTATATATATTTTAAAATGTTTATCCTTAATACATTGTAAGTATATAAATTTATAAATTAATAATTAATCACACAATCACATCTCATAAAAAAACCCTTAAAATTAATATAATAATTAAACTTTTAACTTATAACATTACATAATTAATTTTGTAAGAGTGTTCATAAGATGAATTTGGCCGGGTTAAGCTGAGTAATAAAAGTATTAGTGAAATTTCTGTATTTAGGGATGGATTACATTTTAACCTATTTATTGAAAAATAAATAAATTAATCTTTTACAATTTGAAATGTGTAAATTAGTCCCTTAGTTAAATTGATGACGTGAGAGATTAACTTAAATGATTAATTACTAATTTAATTCCTAAACTATAACTAAAATATCATTTTGATTTTTAAAAAAATCTTAATAATAATCCTAAAAACTAAAAAAAATCATTAAATTTTATTTGTTAAATGATGATGTCGCAATAGTGGACCAATCAACAACTGACACATACATTCGGTTATTTTTTCATAATATTCTATTTACTTCTTATAGAACTCTAGTTCAATTACATGTTGACACATGATAAAATATTTTATTTTAAAATAAATAGAATTTTAAAAACAAATTAAAATCTAAAATATACTTTTAATATTTTTAAAATTAAAAATAATTTTTAGAACACCTCAATTTTCTTCTTGAAGTACTCACAAAACTCTGAAGATATCGATGCTAAAACATTTGGAAAGCAGGAACACACGAGAGATTAAATGGCTGTTTGTAAGAAAAAAAAATTTCCCTAATATTTGGAGTGTTTTCACAAAATCTATGACACTGGCTTTGTTTTCAAATTTATTCTTGGAATAGGAAAGAAATCAAAATATAAACAAATTACATGAATGCTTTCTTATTTTGAATCTCAAAAATCAAGTAAATATTTTCAAATTTAATTTAAGTTTCTTTTATCAATGATTTGGGTTTAAGAATTCAAATTAGAGGTGATCATGGGTTGGGCGGCTTGGCTCGGCCCGATGGTTCGCCCAAAAAATTGGAGGGTTCAGGTAAAAATATAAGCCCGAAATATGGGTTTGGATAAAAAATGATGCCCGTTTAGAAATAGGCCGGACTCGGTAAAACTTTTTTGGCCCGAGCCCAGCTTGACTCGAATTATATATTAAATATATATAATTTTTTTATTTTTAATCAAATATATTTTTAATCAAATATATATTAAATATATACTTTTTTGGGTGTTGTAAAATTTAATATGGTCGGGTCGGGCCGGGCCGGACTTGGGCTTAACAATTTTCTTTCGGATCAGGTTTGGATAAATTTTTAGACCCATATTTTAGGCTGGACCAGGACCGGACCTAAAAAATAAGCTTAAAATTTTATCCCGACCCGGCCCATGATTACCTCTACTTCAAACTGTGTATTTGGATTTCCAAGAGAAGTTTGTAAAGTAAAAAACCTGAAACCTTCTTTTAATGTAGAAATCCAATTTATTCTTTAAGTATAGAGATTTCCTTAATATTTTTATTCAAGCGAAATTTATATGTGGTGTTAATATTATACTTAGTTATCTAAATTCATTCTGATCCAAAATATAATTATCAAAGTGTCCAGTCTTATTCATCTATAATATATATATACATATATATATAAACATAAATTTGAAGAAAATTTTGAACTATTGAGAATACTCTTTACTTTTCATCATATTATTAATTTAAATTTAAAATAATTATCATTTAATTTAGATTTATTACTTAAAAAAGTTGTGCTAATTTTAAAATAGAATTATTACTTAAATAAAAATTTTAGCATAGAATATAGAAAAAACTTGTGATAATTATAATTTAATTTACAATTATTAGTTAATAAATTTAGAGATAAAAATTGTGTTAATTTTATTGATGTAAAATAGTGTTATTACTTGAATAGAATTCTAACCATTTTAACTATCACTTAATTAATATTACAATTATATATCAATTTAAATTTAAATTTAACTTTGTAAATAGCATTCAATAGTTAGACATATTCAATCGGTAGCATTTAAAAACATTACCAATAAAAATAAAGTACTAAAAACAATTGAGCATTAAAGCAACGGTTTTTCAAAGAGGCAATATCGAATTATATTTGACAACCAAGGAGTGACCGAAATTTATTTTAATTGATGATGAGGTTGTATGATATTTTAATTCTTTTTTTTTTAATTGTAAGTTGTTTACCTTGTGTGAAGTAAATGCTCTTAAAATTGTTTCTTGTCTTTGTCTATATGTTATCTGTTTGGTGCTAGTGAAAATGTTTTGTGAGTTTATTTTGGAAAGAAATTCAAATTTCAACAATTATTATTAATCACTATTATTAAATGTGTTTATTAATTTAATGTAAATATATTTTGTATTTATCATGAACTATTATTATAATTGTTGCATGTTGCCTAACTTAAGTTTTTAAAACTAATATTATAGTTAAGTTTCTTATATTGTTATAAAAATTATCATTATCAATAATAGATAAAAGATAATTAAAAATTTGTTATTTAAAATTAAACATATAAAATTAGAAATTAATTTTTCCACATGACTAACCAAAGATCATTCATTCTCTGCCCATATAATTATTTTTATTTTTATAAAATATATAATTTTTATTCAAATTTTGGAAATTATATATATAATTTACTACCTTTCTTTTATTAAATTTGTAAACATAAACCAACTTAACAATTTTTAATATTTATATTATGATATAATATACATGATATATATAAAAAGAATAATATATTATAAACTTCAAAATGAATTAGATCAATATAAACTTAAATTTTAAATAATCAAATTTGAATCCGATTCATATTTTAAATCAATCTAATATTTTTATCTGAATATTTTAAAATTTAAATTAACCTTGGGTGAGTAACGGTCTAATTGTCGCATATAGTGCTTTAAAAAGTTGAGTGTATTAATTATAATTCTTTTTAATGATTACCTACCGTACATACATTTTGAGTTAAGACGAAATATATCACTTTTTTTGACTTAAAAAACAATATTCTAGTACATTCTATTGACACAAAATTTGATGCTAGGAAATGGGAGGTTGGAAAGTGTTTCGAGAGCTATGGAGGATGGTTTCTGATTGCTTGAAAATGGAGTTTAACGTCAACTTTTTTGGATAGGTATTTTATCGTGTATGATCATAAAATCTTATTAATAAAAAAATATAGAATATACTCTATTAATATATGATTGAATGTGACTCGATTGTGTTTGATGAAATCGATAGTAGGATTTTTTTTAACAAACCTTATAGAATGTGACGAGAGAAACCACGTTAATGAACTTTAATGTGGTTTAATAGACACTGAAGTATATATCTTTTGTTAGATGAGCCCTCCTATGGGAAATTTGAAATCTTAATGTTTCTTTCAAGAAAACGATGAAGAATTTCAAAAAGGTAGATTCATGGTTTAGGGTTTAAGAATTTATTAATTAAATGACTTTCTTCATATAAAATTGTGTTCATTTTGCACAAAATTGTAATATTAAATATAGAATGTAAAAATATTTGATATACAGTTAAATTCTATGAGTTAGGAGTTAGTATAGTAAATTATTAAAATATATATTTAAAAATAAATACACATATCAATTTTTAAGATTATTTATAGAATAAAAAATACATTACTAATATACTAAAACCTCACCCAATTTATATATAATTTATAACATTATATTAACGGAGGGTTGAATTTTATTACATTGTTATTGTAATTTTTTTACATTAAATTAATTGTTGTAATTAATGATACATTCATTTATTAAAATGAAGACTTCATATAAAGTTTGTGTGAGAATTTGTATCATATATTCAATGATTAACTAAGTGGGTGTCATCTATCAATTTGGTCTAAATCCAATTAGAAAATTATCAATTTTTCAATTATTTTATAAAATAACAAATATATTATAAGGGTTTTTCTTTCTTTTTATATTTTTATTTAAAATCTAAAAATATATATCCGATTGGATTTCAACCCAATACACCATAATCTTTCATATTTTTAACTTTATCATTTTAATTAAAATTCCATTTGATTTTTATATAAAATTTTAATAAATATATTCATTACATAATTTTTATATTTATATCTGGATGTGCTATATATATTTATACATATACGCTTAGGCATCATAAATAGATGTATTGGAGAAGCTAGCATTAAGGTAGTGTAAGGATTCACAATTTGTTGGGATTGCTTTGTACAGTAAATTTATTAAAATTTGTAACAAAAGACAATTTAATAAAATAATTTTATGTTTCTTCAATTAAACAATAAAATTATGATTCAACTAAATGAATTAACACACAATAATATGTTGAACAAACCGATTGAGTCTTAACTCGATTGGTATGAGTATTGTTGTCAATACAGGAAGACGTGGATTCGAGTGCGTTGGAGCATATTATCTTTCTATTTATGGATTGGAGAGGAGTTATGAGTAGTTATAGATATATGTCAAAAAAATAAATATGATTAGAACTTATAATGAAATTATTCAAAAATAATAATATGTTCAATAATGGTAAATTCCAATTCTAATAATATGGTAAATTCTTTTCTATTTCATATTATACATTTTTAAAAGTAAAATTATATTGTATTGAATCTTAATGTTATTTGAATTTTTCATTTGAATTTTTTATTTTTCTGTTAAAATTAATGTTGGAGAGTAGGTTAAATATATAAAAGCCACCGCCCACCCCTACCCTGAAGTCACTTGGCTGCACTTCAAAGCCCCCACTTGCAAGACACCATCGACACAACCGGCCCTATACCTACTTGTACTGGTCACAATCACACCTCAACTTGTCCAGCTACGGTAGCCCAAGTCCCCGCCTAAATCCACCGTTCTACAACTTGCCATCACCGAACCAAACCACCATCCATGGTCACCCAAAGCCGCCTTATATAAACTGGAACTAAGAGCAAGCCCGGGGTTCGGTCTGCATTACACACCCCAAATCTTTTAATTTTTTTTTTTTGAAGCTTACTGAATCTGCACTCAATTTAGATAGTAATATCGATAAGAAATTTGTATTCATTAAATATTTGATTGACTTTATATATATATATATATATATATATAATTGGAGGAGGGGAATGAGTTAGTTGGGATTGAATCTAATTTTATGCCTATAATATAATAATTTTGTCATTAAATTAGTTTTAAAGATAAAATAAAATAAAAATAAATAAAGAAATTATATTGTAATTAGGTATTAAAATATGTTATCTGTAAACAATATATAAAAGCTATCCTTGGGATAGCTTAATAGAAATTGGGCTATCCAGCTATGTCAATAAAGTTTTTAAGAGAGGTAATTATGGTGAGATCAAATTAGATATTTAGAGATTTTACATGTTGTTTTCTTTTCTTTTCTTTTCTTTTCTGTTTTTTTTTTGAGAAATCATGAATTTAATTAAAATTTTACATGTTACTTGGTATTTTTTTATACATTAATTCAAAATTATAAATTATAAATAGTGGGTGGAGATAATCACAAAAAGACAACCAATTTAATCAATATTTTTTATATCATTGACACTAACATGCATGATCTGGTATATGTAAAAGTAAAAGCATATTCCAATAACTAATTTACTTTAATGAAAACTAAAACTCAAAGAACATTATGATAAAGAAATAAAGCAATAGCATTTTAAGTAAAATGTTGTGGTGAGTTTATTGAAAAAAATGAATAGTGTTTGTGTTTTTACTATACATTGCCTTTCAAATTATGCACCCTTCATCTACCTTAATTAATCTTTAAAAATCACTAACATTTCTGGTTGGGACAACCCAGCTCAATTTTTTATTCATGTGGCAAAGGGGTTAAACACATATATGTCAAGATCAGTATCAGTTTGTTGAGTTAAAAATTGATGGTGAAATTGCTTTTATAAAATTGGAAAAAAGTTGAATCAATAAAAACTACTCAGCTTGTTAAAAAACCCTTAAACATGAGTTGAAGCTAATGTAAATATTTCATTTTGTTGCTATAATTTATAAAATAAAAATTTGTGTTTCCTATATCATTTATTTGTGTTTTATTATTATTGTTGTTATTTATTTTGAGAATTTCGTATTTTTTCTATTTTGTTAATGACATGATCGACATCGGACCAAGAGCAACCTATAGGATGTAATCCGCAAGAAGTCCCCGCCCAGCTTTAGGATACAACATCGTGGTTTAAGCACATTGCAAGAAACGCAAGTAGCAGTTGAAGTGCAGTCCTAAAACCATGGGGAAATGGTTTAAGCAAGGCAAGTATTAGGAAAAAGGTTACTAAGAAGACTATATAGATTGGAATATAGAAATGAAGAAAACTAGATTGATCCATGACTGATCTCCCTATTATCGTTGAATCATCTGACCCTTTAGACTTTGAAGTATTATCTACCTGCCAAACACCACCAGGGGGGGGGCTAAGACTGGCTTGGTAGGTAACAGTTAGAAGCAAACCTAAAATTACTAGCAAGGCATTGCGATCCTCGCCTGATATATTAACCATACCGTGAAAAATTGGAGATGATGCTTTTGTCACATACTTGACAATTTGTTTCTCCAACTTACAGTTAAAGTTTGAAACTCCTGGAATAAAGCAACCACGCAGAACAGTAATACTGTCTTTATTACCATACCGTTCTGCAATATCCAATGCCATCCAGCCAGCCTGATTGGTAGAGTGCTAATCGGCCTTGCAGTTCAATAATAGTTTAAGCATCTGTTTAATTGATAGTTTCAGATATAAAAAAACTACAATCAATTAACCATGTCGATGAAATAAAAAAGAAACTGTGTAATATTGATTACTATTAAACTAGATGAGTCAAACCTCGGGTTGATTATGAAAAGCAGATAAGTGCAGTGCAGTGTTTCCATCTTCATCTTTTTGGTTCATGACTTCACAATAATAGTCTGTCTTCCTAAGTGTTTTGAATTAGGACTTGAAGAACATCCAGTCTGTCGTTTTCCACAGCAATATGCAAAGCATTACGATTCTCAATTGTAACTTCTCGAATAGATTGAGGACAAATCTCAAGAAATCTATCCAACAGACCATTACGGTTTCCAACTTCACTTATGATGTGCAAAGGTGTGTTACCATTCTTTCCTTTGACACGAATTAGATTTTTGTCAATTTCCAAGAAACGTAGAACCATCCTTCTATGCTCTTTTCTAACTGCAAGGTGAAGTGGGCTCAAATATTGTTGGTTTAGCTTCCTAGCAAATGACGGCTTCAACTTCATCATCTCCATTGCGAACCCGATGCACCCTTCATCTGCAGCTACATGTAGCTAAACTCCACTTCATCGAAGCGCCTCAAAACATTTCCATCTCTTTGAATTAAAATGTATAGATCACTAACATTTCCTGTACGAGCCGCTGTTCTCAACCGTTCATCCATATCAGGTGGAAGGACCAAATGACAAAAGAAAATTTGATAGAGCTTAAGGCCACGTTTGGTTCGCTATATTGGAATAGAGGCGTAATGGAATAGAGGTGTAACGGAATAGAGGCGTAATGGAATAGAGGCGTAATAGCAATTCAATTGTTTGGTTGAATGTAATAGAATAGAGACGTAATAGTATTCTTGTGTTTGGTTGAATGGAATGGAGGTGTAATAGTATAAGCGGAAAAAACTAAAATAACTAGAATATCCTTAGCAGAAATTTGTTTAGGTAAATGATTATTGTTATTGTTATTAAATTTTAATAAGATTATTAATATCAATAATAAATAATATAATCATATTTTAACATAATTATTATTAAATATATTTTAATTAAAATATATAATTTAATAAAATTCTTAATATTAAATATTCTTATATGAATTTACTAAAATCATAATATATAATACTATAAAATATAATTTAAAATAATTATTATTAAATATAATTTATTAAAATATATAATTTAATAAAATTCTTAATATTAAATATTCTTATATGAATTTACTAAAATCATAATATATAATACTATAAAATATAATTTAAAATAATAATTATTATTAAATATAATTTAATAAAATATATAATTCCCTCACTTTATTTGAAGATACAAGACACGAAACAAATTAATTGTTTGACTAATCAAGGGACTGATTTTGTTTAGCCATAAAATACATCAATATATATATATTTATGTAATGAGAGTTTGTCATTTACATCCGAGTAAAGTTATTTTAATTTTATATTTCAACTAACTTAACATTTTATCTCCTATATTCTTTTGGAATATTAATTTTATATCAATCTTATACCATTCTTCTATATCATTTTGATTAATTTTAAGCTTAAATCTTATAAAAATAACATGTTTTAATAATAAAATAAAACGAACTTATTTTATTAAATTCCATAAGTTCAACTTAGTAAACTGTGCTTCTTTTAAAACGAAAAAGGAAAACAGGTTATGATATAATTTGGTAAATTAAAATTAGTCAATATCCAAACTTTACAATTTAATCATTTGTCCTATACTTTTAAGCAAATATTCTCTCCATTGAAGGTGTAGTAGATCACTTCATGCAAGACAACAAATCAAAAAGCAATTATATAAAGTACAAGCTTATCAGTATAAGGCCAAGACAAGGAGCCAATTTCTATTTTTCCTTCATTAAGCTTATCAGTATATGGATCCATCAATCCACAAACACTTATACAACCAAAAGTCCCATATAGGAAATGGCACCTTTTTCCCTTGAACTAAAAGTAGCTGCTAATGCTCAAGCACACAAGAATACACAAGCTATTACTTTAGTGCATGCGCACAGTCACACCCCCTTGGGTACATTCACATTTAAGAGGATAATATATACTAATAAACCAATAACAAATAAAAATTTACAATAAATTCATGCCAATTTCCCCTTCAAGAACTTAACAACTGTAAAACACAATAGCTCTAGCAAACAAGTTCCAAGCAGAACACAATAATTATCTCATCAAATATACCTCTGAATTGGAGATATACTCTCTAATAATATACCCAAGCTGAGCATTTGTATCCATCAACTGTAAATTACACAGATGAGAAGTAATTTTATGAGACAGACAACCAGAAAAGAGGCAAAAGGGCCATGAGTTTCATGATGCACACCAAGAATTGGAAACCACTCAGAGTTAATCTTGGAGCTTCTTTATCTCTGTAGAAATAGACATAAATACATCATGACACCAATCGTGAGATATAGAACCCTCAATATCTATTGCATAAAAGAAATGAAGCTAAAGTTCATGGCATGATATAGCACCTCTGACGCAAAAGACCATGCTGAAAAATTCTCATCATGGAAGAGCTGAAGCTCGTTGATTTTTCAGCTTGTCCTGAACTTATAAGTTGCAGCAAGAAACACTGCTTAACAAAGCTGAAGTAAGAAGCAGCTCAAACATAAAAACTAAACAGTTGAGCAAATTCAAAACTAATTGCATAATTTCGCATCACATACGCTACCATTATGAACATAAATTATGCCAATGACAGTTCTAACTTTTTTCCTATAAACATACTCATGCATATACAGTATCTCACAAAGGTTCTCAAAAAAATATTTATTGGATGGGCAAAAGCGGATAATAAGCTCTAATCCTTCCGATTAAATTTAGAAAACTTAGCAAAGAAAAAGCCTTTTGACTGATATTTATTTGACCAGGGGCAATCGATGCCATTAAACCATTGATGTCTAATATATTGCAATGTAAGAAAATCTATACCCCAGCATGAAAGGCTGCATAAAATTTGAATATTTGATAAGTGAATGGCCAGTAAGACCAAATTTGAGAGGTATGTCCCCAGAGCAGAAGGTGAAAAAAGAGAGAAAAAACTGACAAAACATAAGGTAACCTATTAATCGTATTGCAAGGCAACCTGGAAAACCAATGGTATGAGATGAATGAAGAAACAAAACAGAAAATACTGTATGGTTTGTACTCACTCTCAAATTTGATTAGAACAGCCATTATCCACCAGTGATATCTTGAACTAAAGTAGCTCAGAAGACTACCAAATGAAGATGACAATGACAATAGAAACAAAGAATATAAAGGTAATAAAAGACATCCATGCTCGACACATTGTAACGCTGGAAAACCAAATACAGCAGAAAGAAGCACTGATCAGGAAATGGAATCACATTCCCCCTTTTTTAAAAAAGAAAAATGAACAAGATTCCTTAAACTCGTTTACAGTGCAGAAACAAATTGAAGAAACAGATCTTCAACCCACAAGCATTATATTTTCTTAAAAGCACAAAAATAATTTTCTGTTCTTCTTTAACAGAATCATTTATGCAATTCCAAACATTACAACCACAAATTTATATCACATGCACAGAATAATTAAATTGTACCTGGTGCAACATTAATGGTGTGACAGCAAGAGCATCTTATACTTGCTGCTCCACGTGCATACATTAGCAATGTTCGACAACCTCCACATATGAGTTGAGCCATTTCCATCCCTGCATGCTTATTTACAAACTTGGTGATCAAGCCATAATAATTTGATTCAACTTATTTACATATCGAAACACAAGGAATATTACTGACCATCCCATGTTTAATTTTTCTTTCACTTAAGTTTTCTTATTTCTCTCGAAAATTCTGGATAACACCACCAAAATTAGCATTAACAAATGGTTTCGAACTATCTATCAACAAAGGAAACCAACATGAAAAAGGAAAAAGAAGATTCATCTAAAAATACAATAGAGTGGAAGTTCAATAGAATGTCTGTTTAAAGGATTGGAAAAAACTCTACCTAGAGCATTGCTGGCAGGTTAACCCTGCAATTAATAAGAGCCATCAATAATCTTGTCAAGATAACGACCCTTGTTTTTTTTTCTTTTTTGGAGGGGGTTGGAGGCACAATCAAGCCAACTTAGGTGGTAAATTTCAGCTGTTGGCAAGATGGAGACATATTTCCAACAGTTTAAATGGAGCATGGTTTATGGACCATAAAAATTGTTTATGATTTGTTTGGAGTGCTCATATAATTTGAACTCAGTCGTTATCTATCTTATACAATCAAGTTCACATAAAGAAGCAAGTATAAAAGCAAGAAATTCTACTATAAAACAGACTATGTCTAACGAATAATATATTCAACAATCAGCCAAGAACATAACATCCAAATCTCTAACACAAGCAGCATTAAGCTGATATAAGCAAATTGCCATGAATTTCATTTCACTGTTTCTTTATTATGCCATGCTCTAAACATTGATAGGGCCACTTAGAACATAAAGAAAAATAACAACTTTATGAACTATATCTCTTGATTTTCAAGCAGAAATGATCACCAATTGTCCATTATACTGAAAGCCAGCAACTGCTCTCAACTTCAAAAAACCAATGAATGGTTTTACATTTGTAAATAATAAGAAAGAGAAATGAAGTGTACCAGGGGGAGTAATTGTATTGCATAATGCACAGCAAACACTGGTAGCACCTCTAGGATAAAGAAGAATGCTCCGACACCCACTACAAATAAGCTGGCTCTGCATATCTGCAATCATTGAAAAGGGCCATAATAAAGATGATTTTTCCAAAGTGCTAGTTGTAATGGATAATGTTGGTTTGAAAATTCAATATGAAACAGATGATAGTAAAATCCATAACATTCCAAATTCCTGAAATTACAAGCGGAAAAAAAGAAAAGGAAACTAATAGTGAAAAACATCTGACTGAAAGAAGACGCAAACTCATTCAACAACTAGCCCTCAGCGGGAACTTGATGAGAGTGCTATCTCTTAAGACAACTATTAGATATACATAAATCGTATGCAATAAATTTTTAGAAACAAATTGAAGAAACAGATCTTCAACCCACAAGCATTATATTTTCTTAAAAGCACAAAAATAATTTTTCATTCTTCTTTAACAGAATCATTTCTGCAATTCCAAACATTACAACCACAATTGAATGCCGAAATAAGAGAACTTCCCAACCAAATAAAAAGAAAAGAAAAATACCTGCGTGAGTGATTTGGTGTTAGAAAATTGATGGAGGTGAGAGAAGAAGAGAGTCGTGGTGAGGCTCTCACAATTGCAACAATCCTTCCAGTCGTTGCATAATTACTGTCCAAATCAAATACCCAGAATCAATACCTTATCACTCTGTCCTTAACATTAACAAAATATAAACAGATAAAAGAGTACCGAAAAAGAGAGAAAGAGGTGAAAGCAGCCATAGATTTGAGCGAAACAAAATAGCAGCCCTGAGAAGAGAAGATATGCGACGGACAAAGCTAAGGAAAATTGGAAATAAAAGATGAAGAACGGAAGAAGTAGAAGGAGGAAAGTTACCTGGATGAAGAAGGAGAAGAAGATGAAGCTGAGGGCAAAAATTGAAAAAGAAAATCAGAACAGAGAAGTAATAGCTAATCTTTGCTTTTGGAAGGATTAGAAATCGGCGCTGAAGCAGAGAAAATGCCGAATCCGTCCGCAACGTAAAAGGCCTGTATTAAGGTAATATAGCGAACCAAACGGCGTATTGAGTGATGGCTAATCCATTACACCCAACTAAACATGGTGTAAGTGTAACAATTTGAGTTTTTGATTTGTTAAATTTTATTGAGTTAAGTGATGTATTTCTCTGGTTAAGTGTTTTAAACATGTCTTTCAGGTTATGGGTTCAAATTTTATTATCGAAAATTTTAAATTTTTGTTCCTATCTCTATCTTTTTATATTGGAATTAAATTTTATTTAATTTAATTTATAATAAAATAGATTTATTGGTTTAGTGGTAAACCTTCCATTTATCCCAAATCATGTAAATGAAAATTTTTTTTTGCTAATGCCTTCGTGTTATTCAGCTAGTGGAGTTTAGGTTAAAATTCAACTCTAAGAAATCTGTTAGATAAGATATAGATTAGTGGGTTAGTTGGGATGTTGTGTTAATTTTTATTTTATCTTATCTGTTTTTGTTTTGAAAAAGAAAAAATTTCCTTAAACCTTTCCCCACTTCTCATGTTCCCCCTTTTCTCCCTATTCTGTTCAGTTTTTTCTCTCTTTTCACGCAAGTTCCAGTGAAGGATGTCTTCAATTTTTCTTCTTTCTTTCTTGTGCTCTTTCTCAAATTTTTCTTTGTTTCTTGATTGCTTGTTCTTGTTGTATTCATATTCGGTGGTGAGTGTGACAACTCGATTCTTGTGTAAGTACCATCTATTTTTATTTTTTCTATTATTGAAGTTTTCCTTTTGTTATTAAGTTGGGGTTTGTGTGCTATGTTTTCCGTTGTTCATCGGTTGAGTTTTCTAGGTGAAGGTCACGAAATGATTAATTTTCCGGTGGATTAAGGCTTGTGAGGGTGCTGTTTACATTCTGGGGTAAGTGGTTAGCGGAGTTTTGGGGCTGTTAGTTGCTGAAAATAGGTTAGTTTTGGTATAATTTTAGTTATTAACTTGTATGAGTTGTGAATTTAGTTATTGGTATATTCAATTCTTGAACTAATTACATCAGATTTCAATAAGATGTGTAACGAAAAACTCAAAAAAAGCGAACGACGCTAAGTTAAAAATTTGACCATCGGTGCTGCACGGTTGTGTACTGCTAAACCGTTTTAGACTTTTGGACTGTTTTTAATTTCAGATTTTTATTTTCCTTTTAAAACTGTTTTAATGTTTTGGATTATATCAGTTCTCTTTGCAACATGTTGGGTTTTAAAATGAAATCATGTTTTTTTCAAAACTATTTAATTAAGAAATTTCTCTGCAAAATTAAATAATTTTATAAAAAAATTATCTTTAAAATTAATGAAGTATTTAAGAGAAAGTTTTTCCTGGTCAACTCTATTTTCCTTACTGTTTCAACATGAAAACAAATTAGTAACATTTCTAAATCTAATCTTAATATCTAGATTAAATTTAGGGTGTTACATTAAACTTACCGTGTTACTAGAATGAGTGAAGAATTGGGTGCTCTGTCAAATGCAGGAGGTCTTCCACATGTTCATGCTAAACTCGTATAAATTCTGACAACAATTTTGGTCCTATCATAGTTTGTTTTTTTTTTTTTAGGCTGAAGGTATAAGAAGTTGTCTAAAAAATCAATTAACTAAGACCCTTTTTGCATTCAGTTGAGAAATTGTGTCAAGTACGCTACTTTGACTAACAAAAATCGTTGACTGTTAAATTTTAACAATCTTACTGTTGTGGGCATGGATATTATTTTATTTTATATGTTGTATGATAATAGTTTTGGATGAGTAGATAAATTCTGAAAAGAAATATGGAATTTCAATTTTAAAAGAACAATTGTTTCTGTAAAACAAGTATTATTAAAAGCTGACAACATAGGCTTAAGTTCAAAAATTCATAAAATTTAAACATATATATAATGATCTGCGTCCAAAAAATTTAAATTTAAATTAATCCAAACTCACTTTGTACATATGACATGCCATGTATGTTAAATTACTAGAGAGACTGTCATACCATAGATATTTTAGATTGATGAATTTAAAACAAAAATGAGACTTTTAATTTCTTAAAAAACTATTCCCTTAAAAATGAGAATCGCTATTAATGGTTCACCTTCCATGAAAAAAAAATCATTTTAAACTACAATTTAACTCTTTATGCTTTCACTTAAGGTTTATTTGTTATTGAGTAATTCAAAAGTAATTTTGAAGCCAAATCAACCTTTTAAACCAAAGTAGCTTTTAAGTTCAACTAGTTTTCAATTCAAACAAAAGGCTACTTGTAGCCTTTAAAAAGCTAATTTTGGTGGCAAATTATAGATTTAACCTCAGTTATATTAATTATAAAAGATAAGTATAATATATATTTAAATTAAATTTTAAAATAATTTATTTTAATTATTTAAAAAGTATATAATGTTTATACTATAATCTCAATTGAATATTTATTAATAGCAAAATAATAATAACTTGGCATTAAGGTAATAAAAATATGCGAAAATAAGGATACTTTACATTTGAATAAATTATAAATTTTATTATAATTTAAACTTATATAAATATCATAATCCTAACGATAAGTTTATATATTCCATGTATTTCATATACTACAATATTAATTACTTTTAATATTTTTATTATATTTTACTTTATATATTTCATATATTATAATATTAATGAAATTAAAATAATTTAAATATATAATTTTATTTTACAACATCATGTTTAAAACGAAAATTTTATCTCCTCAAAAGTACTTTTAACAATAATTGTAACTACTTTAAATTTTTAAATATACTTTTCCACGACTTTTCAAACTCTACGGTAAACTAGTCCTTAATCTTAATTCTAGTAAATTAACTATTAATGTTTACTTATTTACTCAATTTAGTCATGATTCTATAAAATTATAATTTTTTGTTACTTTTATTTATTTATTTCTTTTCTACATTTCTTCATCCCTTTCTCTTTTGTTCTTCTTGCTTCTTATTCACTCAAACTGTCGTACCTGTAGAATCTTCTTTTAATTAATTGAATGTCATTTTATTGGCTAAAGATACAACTTTCTTTATTGGTTTTCTATTTTGTGCTTGGGTTCTTTGATGGTTAAAGATTCATATATAGATTTTTTTTTTATGATTATGTTGTGATTTACTTACCTATTGTATAAGGGAATCATCATTCTATATAATTCATATGTTTGGATATATTGAAAATTCGTGCTAATCGATTTAACATCAATATTTTGAGTACATGGCTTATATATGACGTGACTTCACTTATAATAGTGAAATTATAACTTAATAAAAGAGTAAATAATATATTCTTACTAACATGGTACAGATTATGAAAATGGAACATGATCATGGATCTTTTTGGGGACAATGGTTTTATCAGATTAGAATGCATAATGATTATTTTAATTGTAGAAGAATGCATAATGATCATTTTAATTGTGGAAGATATAACGGTGATGAGATACAAATGGACCAAATTAGGTTAATGATTTAACATAAAGGGATCAATGATATCTATAAGGGTGGCACGTATGATAAAATCATTGGACAAAAGTCTAATTTAGTAGCTTTCATAATTGTATATTTGTGTATAATGGAGAGTTCATTTATAGTACTTTTGGTGGATTGACTTTATGACTAAATAACTCTATAATTAATAGACGAAGAGTTGAAACTTCTAAACTTTTAATGTAATTTAGTTAATTTTTTTTAAAACTTAAATCATGTATAGGCATGATTGGTAAGCCATAGGGTGATTAGATTTTAGTAGAACTCACTAGTGTTATGTAGGTTCATTAAAAGGGTATACATTGTACACGAGTTTTAAAACTGCTCCATACTTAAAACGAAAGTTAAACCCTCGACTACTTATTAAGGTAGGAGAGACCCTTGCCATCTCACCTAACCCCATGGTTCATGTGATTTATTTTTAAAATTAAAAACTTTATTCCCAATATGTAAAGATAACATGGATAATAAATAAGCATAATACAAATGGATTGGAATACAAAGTTTGCAAGATTAAGTGCAACAACGTTGACAACACTGTTTGAAGCAAAATCTAAATAGATACAGAAAAAACCAACATCCCAAGGCTATAAGAGAGTGTGCCACTTCCAATTTTACATGAGGAGCTTCCCAACTGACGTCATACATAATACAGTATGAACAATATCCTATAACTATAATGGTTCCTTCCCAGAAATCATCCTTTACGAAAAGAAATAACCAGCATCCGTCAATTGCTAATCTTAAAAATAGTGTGTCAACATCAGGAGGAATTCCTTTAACAAAGTCAAACAATTCTGAAGGAGTTAACCAACATCCCAAAATTGCAACACTGGGTTTTGACACCCGATCAGTAAAAAACATGACCAATGTTAAAACAAAAAACAATAGCGTAAATACTTCCATAACTTTAAGTGCAAAATCAGTTGGGGCTATGAAAGATATCGATTGGTCGAAGCATATTGCGAAGAAAGCAAGTAGTACTTGAATTGTTTTCTTGAAACCATGGGGAAAAGGTTTAAGCAGGGCTAGTATTAGGAAAAAGGTTACCATGAACACAACATAGGTTGGAATATAGAAAAGAAGAAAATCAGTTTGAGCAAGTACTGATTTCCCTCGTGATGAGGTATCGTCACCCTGCGAAACACTACCAGGTGGGCTAAGAGTGGCTTGGTAGGTTCCTGTTAGAAGCAGCCCTAAAACTACAAGTAAGGCATTGCGGTCATCGCTTGATATATTATCCAAATCGTTAAAAATTATTGATGATGCTTTTGCGACATACTTGACGACTTGTTTCTCCCACTCATATTTAATGTTTGAAACTCCAGGAATAAAGCAACCACGCAGAATTCTGATGCTTTCTCTGTTATTATGTTGTTCTGCAACACCCAGTGCGGTTAAACCGGATTGATTGGTGGCATGCTTATCAGCCTTGCAACTTAATAGTAGTTTAAGCATCTATTTAATTGATAGTTTAAGATATAAAAACTACAATCAGTTAATCATGGTTATGGAGTACAAAAGAATCTATTTAATATTAATTATTAAAGCGGATGAGTCAAACCTAGGTTTGATTATTGCTAGCAGCTATGTGTAATGCAGTGTTGCCATGTTCGTCCATTCTATTTAGCTCTTCCCAATAATAGTTACTTTTCTTAAGCGTTTGAATTAAAACCTGAACAACATCCAATCTGTTGTTTTCCGTTGCAATATGCAAAGCACTGCGATTCTCAGTTGTAACATCTCGGATACAATCAGGACAAGCCTTCAAAAATCTGTCCAACAGACTATCATGGTTTCCAACTTTACTAATGTAGTGCAACGGAGTCTCACCATTCTTCCCTCTGACACGAACAAGATCTTTATCCATTTGTAGGAAACGAAGCACCATCTCTTTATGCCCCTTTTCCAATGCAAGGTGAATGGGGCTCAAACCTTGTTGGTTTAGCTTCCTAGCAAATGACGGCTTCAGCTTCATCATCTCCATTGCGAACCCGATGCACCCTTCATCTGCAGCTACATGTAAAGGAGTCTCGATAAACTCCACTTCATCGAAGCACCTCAAAACATTTCCATCTCTTTGAATCAATTTATACAATTCACTGACATCTCCCGTACGAGAAATTGTTCTGAAACTTTGGTCCATGTTTGTAACAAGGAACAATTTCACAATAGGAGACAAAAATTGAAAGGGTTAAAGGGCACTTAGAGGAAATAATTTAATTTACTTCCCTTGTGTGAGGAAGAAAGAGGAGAATGGTTTACTTTATATAAGAATGGATATTGGTCAGTATTTTTTCAGTCACGTCGAAAGGTGCTTATCTTCATATTGAAGCTACAGATCACTTTAAGCATAAAACGTGGAGAGGTTTCCACTTTCAAAGGTGCTTATCTTCGTTTTGCAGCTATGGTTCACTTTTAGTATGGTTCGCTTTTACCGTGGAACATGAAAGAGGCTTCGATCAAACCATTTTCTTTTCCTTATTTTGCATTTCTGTCATCCTACATCTTTAGGAATCTATCCAACAGGCCATTATTGTTTCCAACTTCACTTATGATGTGCAAAGGTGTCTTACCATTCTTTCCTTTGACACGAGCTAGATCTTTATCAATTTCCAAGAAACGTAGAACCACCCTTCTATGCCCTTTTCTAACAACAAGGTGAAGTGGGCTCAAGCCTTGTTGGTTTAGCTTCCTAGAAAATGATGGCTTTAAGTCCATTTCCATTGCAAACCTAATGCATCCGTCTTCTGCAGCAATATGTAAGGGAGTTTCGACAAACTCCATCTCACCAAAGTGCCTCAAAACATTTCCATCTCTTTGAATTAAACTGTATAGATGACTAACATTTCGTGTACGAGCTGCTGTTCTCAACCTTTCATCCATATCAGGTGGAAGAACCAATTGAGAAAAGAAAATTTGAAAGAGCTTAAGCCCACTTACAGTGTTTACTAGAATGAGTGAAGACTTCGGTGCTCTGTCAAATGCAGTAGGTCTTTCATATGTTCATTGTAAGACCCAAATTTTGCCCGGGCCCAAACCTAAAACAAATTAAACCCAAACAGCCCAAAACAAACCCAAACACCATAACCTAAATCAATTAACAGTTTAACCCAAATCAAAATAGCCCAACAAGCCCAAACCCAATCTACCTAACCCTAGCCCATGTTCAGAAAAGAAAAAAGAGCAAGTAGCAGCAACCTTAGGTGCGCCGCACCTAGGGTTTTCAGCCACCAACTCCCTGCCACCGCCGTAACCACCACCAACCACTCCCATCAAAGTACCTGCAAGGACACGCAACAACAGAGAAAAGTAACAAAATAGGAATAAAATAATGTAAAACAATCGGCTATAAAAGCCGAAACTAAAAACATGTAAGGGGCTTTTTTTTCGAAAAATTGGAAGAAATAAAAAGTTTCTGAAGGTGATTTACTTTGGTTTTCCGACTTCCTTTTTTTTCTATTTTTGTTCTATATCTCTTTTTTTTACATTTTTTCTTTCTCTTTTCATTTTCATTTTAATCAACAGATAAATAAAAAATATATAAAACAAAACAAAGAGGAAGGAATTTACCTGTTTCCGGCGGTGGTGGAGAGGGAGAACCGAAAGGTTTCTTTCGATTTCGGCCCTCTTTTGCCGAGATCTCGGCTTTCCTGACCCCAAATACGGACCTTACTCGAAAAAGGGGACAAGGTGGGCCATTTTGAATTTTCCGGCCACCGCGGGCGGCGGCGCCATCGCCAACGACCGGTCACCGGCGTGTTTTCAATGGAAGGGCTAATTGCACTTTTAGCCCTTCCTCTTTTTTAATGTTTTTCAATCAGGTTTTTTTTACATTCTTAAATTTTCCCTTTATTTTTTTACCATTTTCAATTTGGTCCCATTGGAACGACGTCGTTTTAGAGGAGAGGGGAAAATTTCCCTTAAAGCCCCTCTATGTTATACGCGCGTTCAGCATAGTCCCTTCCCTTTGATTTTATTTGCGATTCAACCCCAAATTTTAATTTTTTCTTCGATTTAGTCCGTTTCTTTGTTATTTTGGTTGTTTTCCCATGAAAATTAATCAATCTAATACTATTATTATTATTATTATTATTATTATTATTATTATTATTGTTATTATTCACTCATTTCTACCTTTTAATCTTAATTTTGTTATGCACATTAAATATATATACGTTTTACAATATATATACACATATTTTGCTAATATATATATACGTACATTTTAAAGTTGTAAATACATTTTATATTTCATTTTTTGTGTGCATGCATACACCTATATCCATATGTACATATACATATTTATACACACTTCTATTTCATAATTTCAATATATATATACTTATATCCATACATATTTTTTACATATACTGTTAAATATACATGTACGTACCTATATGCTTTCCATATTTTATAATTTATAATTTATATATACATACTTACGTAAACTTTTATATTTAATAATTTTGAAATACATATATACATATATTTTTCATATTTTATAAATTTATGTACATACACACTTTTTTTTATAACGTATATACTTATATTATATTTTTATTTTTATTTTTATTTTATAATCTATATACCTATTTATGTAAATATTTATGCTTTTTTAAATCCATATACATATCTTTTATTTATTTTCTTCATTTATTTATTTATTTGTATGTCCGTTATTATTATTTATTATGCTTTAGAATTTTTATCTTTATTGCTCACATTGTGCATATGTGATTGATTTTATTTATATACATGTGACTTCTCATTTATTTATCTTTTTTTGCTCGTGATTATTTTATTTACATTATCATCATCATTTCATTACACCCATTTTTAGATTTCAAAAAGAAATTTTAAAATATAAGTAATATTCGGTATTTTGGATCTTCGAGAGAATCGAGCCCTAACGTATTGGGTTCTGATTTTCTTCGTGAATTTAAATAATCGAGATTACTCTTTTAAAAATGATAAAAAGCTCGTTATCGAGAATTCAATACGTTGTGTCCTAACGCATTGGATGTGACACATTGTTTTCTCGAGGCGAGGATTTTTCGAATAAATGCAATATTCAATGTTTAATATTTTGAGAAATTGTGCCCTAACGTATTGGGTTGCGATTTCTTCATTTGATTTAAACAATTGAATATTCTTTTAAACTTTATTACACGAATCTTTTCAAACTCAAGTTTTAAACGATATCGGGAATTAAAAAAGGATCGTGTCCTAACTTACTGGTCGTGATCCTTTTTTTAATCCAAGATAGTTAAATATCTTTTAAATAAGCATTTTTCATTCGCGTATCGGGAATTCGAGACATTGTGTCCTAACTTACTGGATATGATTCTCTTTCTCGATTAACGTGAAATATGCCCCATTTTCCCGAAAATTTTCAATATTTTAATACAAGGATCGTATTTTTAAAAATTTTTCAAAGTTTTCAATTTTCGACATTAAGACATTAAGTAATCAACTAGGTACCAATTTTGGGCGTATCGAGGGTGCTAATCCTTCCTCGTATGTGAATCGACTCGAACCCGTTTTTCTGAATTTCGTGGACCAAACTTGTTGTTTTAATAAAATCAAACCGTTTATTAAAAACAACCACTTTTCGAGGTGATCCAATCACACCTCATAAAAAAAGGATTAGTGGCGACTCCCGTTTCATTTTTCAAAACCTAAGTCGACCCCGTTTTTTCATCCAAAAAATGGTGTCAACATTCATGCTCCAAAGTTTAAAATAGCAGACATTGGTCAAGAATTTGGTGCAGCTTTGTTTAGAAAGCAGAAAGAGAAGGCTTTCAATTCCGCGTACGTGCCAGCTAAGCACCACTGAGATTATTATTTAACTTAGAAAACCTGTTAACACTTAATTTATACTACACTCATAAAAATTCTGACACTAATCAATACTCAACAATTTTTTTAAAACTAAAGGATATAAAAAATTTCACAAATTCTAAAAAAAAAAAAAAAACCAAGTCCCATTCTGCAATGTAAAAATTCTAACAATTTTATTGTTGCCGGCATAGATATAAAATGTTTTTGAGTTAGTATGTTTTCTACATGTATAGTATGTTATGTGTATTATGTTGATTACGTGATTTTATCCTATATGTTATATGATAATAATTTTTGGGAAGACCTGAATTCTTATTTAAATAAAATACAATGTTAAAATAAAATAAAAGTAAAATCCCTATAGAACTACACTTCTTTTATTTTATTTTAGAATAAAGTTTTTAGACCTTATTAAACTCAATTTATTTGATATTGATTAGAATAAGGTGTTTCAATCTTACTACACTCCTATTAGAATATGGTTTTACAAGCCTATAAATAGACATAATCTACTTCTATTGTAGTTATTTCGAATTTGACATAGATAATTTTCTTCTCCCCTGCTCGTGGTTTTTTTCCCGATAGGATTTCCACGTAATCTGTATATTTTTTTTATTTCTCTTTTCTTTGTGATATATTGTCATTACCGACATTTTATTTTTACAGTTTCTTTTAAAAATAAAAGTTAGTAGAGCTGGCAAGACAGGTTTGAACTCAAAAGTCTGCCTATGTTGATTTGAGACTGTAACATCATAATTTGAAAAATTCGAGCCTGAGAAAAATCTAAACTTGAGAAATTTTGAGCTTAAACTAACCTAAATCCATTTTGTAAATGTAGCATGCCATGTGCATTAGATTAATAAGGTGACACTATTTTAATTTACATTTCATGTCAAAACGATTTCTTGAATTTCTAGATGACTTTAAAAAAGAAAAATATGAAAATTTTAATTTGTTAAAAATCTATTCCCTTGAAAATGAGAATCTCCATTAATTTTTTTAACCAAGTAGGATTCACCTATAAATCTCCTTTCATGATTTTTTTTTTCTTTTAAACTATAATTTTAGAGTATACATTAAAGAATCGGTTAGTATGGGAAATGCTATAGCAATGGATGTTCAATCCTTTTAGTGCTGTGAGATCTGTGAATTTGAGGCTACAAGGCAACTATAGAGAAGACTAAAATTGACCCAAAGCATATAACATTTGGTCATGTTTTTCAAGATTTCCATCACCCTTAGCAATGGATTTATTATATTATTATAAATCTTTTGTTTATGGATGGCTGTATACCTTTTTTGGCCATCAAGAATGAACTTTCATTATAAAGGAAGAAAAAGTTACAAGTCACATCATCATAAATCCACCAGGTACAACAAGAACCAAATATAAAGAATTGACAAGCTACACATCAACAAAAGAACAGAAACACAAACCAAACATAAAGGAGCTGTCAACCAACAAAAGAGAGCAGAAACAGCCCTGCAACTCTAGCTTTCAACAATTCAAAAGAAGAAATCGACGAGGATAAGGCAGATGGATGACTGTATACTTTAAGGTTAAAAAATTATTTTCATCCATGTGATTTATTTTATCCAAAGTCTTTTTTTTTAGGAATATCTTATGCAAACTTAAAAGAATAAACATAGATTTATACCATAAGTATTAATTCGAAGTTTAATGTGACTTGAGAATAATTAAATTCTTTCTTGAAACTCTTTACTTCTTAAAAATTAATATAATTGAAAGTATAATTAAAAAAAAAAAAACTTTAACATCAAAACTATTTTGGCTTTATTTATCATTGAGGTTGATTGCTTGATTTTAATCCCATGTAAGCATGCTGAAGGATAAACAGTATGCTACAACTACCGGTTCATGATATAGGGAAAGGAATAACCAACCTCCTGAATTATATTTGGTAAAACCGAATTTGGATCATAATATTCCAACACAAATGAAGGGGATAATCAGCATCCCAGAATTGAAACACTAAGTTTTGGCACTCGAGAAGTAAAGACCATGAGCACCGTTAAAATAAAAATCAAAACCGAAAACTCTATGAATTCGGTTGGCGCTATGAAACTTATTGATTGGTCGAAGCATATTGTGAATAAAGCAAGCAACACTTGAAGTGCTGTTCTGAAACAATGGGGAAAAAGTTTAAGCCAGGCTAATGTTAAGAAAAAGTTACGATCAAGACAAGATAAGTTGGAATATAGAAAAAAGAATTAATTTCATATAAGATTGATTTCCCAATACCATCTCATCATATGACCTTTTGGACTTTGAAGTATTATCTCCCTGCCAAACACCACCAGGTGGGCAAAGACTAGCTTGGTAGGTTGCAGTTAGAAGCAACCCTAAAATTACCATGCTTGAAGTTCGAAAATACCGGAATAAAAAAACCTCGTAGAATAGTAATGCTTTCTCTGATATTATGTTCTTGTGCAACATCCGGTGCTGTTGAACCAGCTTGATTGATGGCATGGTTATCAGCCTTGCAGTTTAACAGTAGTTTAAGCATCTGTTTAATTGATAGTTTTAGATATAGAAAAGCTAGAATCAATTATTTCATACAACCGAGCTTACAATTAAAGCGAACGAGTCAAACCTGGGGTTGATTATTAGTAGCAGCTAAGTGTAATGCAGTGTTGCCATCTTCGTCTCTTCAATTCATCACTTCTCGATGATAGTCTTTCTTCTTAAGCATTTCGATTAGGACTTGGAAAATGTCCAGTCTTTTGTTTTCCACTGCTATATGCAAAGCAGTGCGATTCTGAATGGCAACATGTCCGATACAATCAAGACAACTTTACTAATGTAATGCAAAGGAGTCTCACCGTTTTTTCCTTTCACACGAACAAGATCTTTATTAATTTCCATAAGCCGTAGCACCATCTCTTTATGCCCTTTCTCGTCCGCAAGATGAATGGGGGGCTCAAACCTTGTTTGTTTAGCTTCCTAGCAAATGATGCCTTTAAGTTCATCATCTCCATTGCAAATCCAATACAGCCTTCATCTGCAGCTATATGTCACGGAGTGTTAAGGAACTCCACCTCATCAAAGTGCCTAAAAACAAAGTTAATTTTAATTTTAAGATCCATTTTTGATGATTTAATAAATAATATAAATTTAAGGGCTAAAAGATAAAAAAAAAATTAAATGAAACTCTAAAATAATTTTTTTGTAAAGTTGGAAGATGAAAAAATCATTATATCTAAATTTTATTACATAATAGTAAATTTATATATATATATATATTTGAGAGAGAAGAATAGAGTTACTTGCAATCAAATCGAAGTTCTCAACATAAGACTTTTGCTTAAATTGCTTAAATTGAAGGGTTTAAGAAAGTACAAAAAGGTAGCTTTTTGTTTTAAAGTTTGTATAGCCTGACTATAGTTGGAGTCTTTTTTTTTTGTACAAGAACAACGATAAAAATTATAATTAAGTTAGGCGGGTAAAGCTATTCCAGAGTAATCATTGTGTAGCTATTGAAAAACTTCATCCGGTGGTTGCATGTAAATATACCTATCTAGAGGCCTTGAGGATGCCATTGATGCCAAACCATCGGCTATCCAGTTACCTTCTCTAAATACATGTGTAACCCGAATCATCTAAGATAGTTGGAATACACTACACCAAAACAGGCTTTTAGCGGCGTTTAGACAAAAAACGCCACTAAAAATCAAGCATTAGCGGCGCTTTTATAAAAACGCCACTAAAGGTCAAGCATTAGCGGCGACTCTTCGAAAACGCCGCTAAAAATAAGCATTAGCGGTGTTTTTTGGAAAGCGCCGCAAAAAGTGTAAGCCCAACGGCACCGTTTTCTGAGTTTTTGAGGCCTTTAGCGGCGATTTTTATGAAGCGCCGCTAATGCTCGGTCCTTTAGCGGCGTTTTTGAAAAAGCGCCGCTAATGCTCGGTCCTTTAGTGGCGTTTTTGAAGAAGCGCCGCTAATGCTCGGTCCTTTAGCGGCGTTTTTGAAAAAGCGCCGCTAATGCTCGGTCCTTTAGCGGTGTTTTTTAAGAAGCGCCGCTAATTCTCTGTCCTTTAGCGGCGTTTTTGAGAAAGCGCCGCTAATGCTCGATCCTTTAGCGGCGTTTTTTGAAAAAGCGCCGCTAATTCTCTGTCCTTTAGCGGCGGTTCTTCAAAAACGCCGCTAATGCTCGGGGCTGTAGTGGCGTTTTTGAAGATGCGCCGCAAAAACATTTTATCTAATCTATTTGCTATGTAATTTATTTATTTATATTAATTAAAATCCAATTTATTTTTAATTGAATATTTGTTAAAAATGGATAAATTTGAAATAAAAAACATATAAAAGATTTGTTAAAAATGGAGAAATTAAAATAATATTATTTAAAATAATTTTAAAATTTTTTGTACATAATTGATTGATTTTTAATTTATATATTGAATAATTGCAAATATAATTGTAAAAGATACAATAGTATTAATTTTAAAATATTTAATTTAATTATCATTATAGTTTACTGATAAATATATGGTTAATTTAGGATTTAGGGCCGGTTTAAGAGTTACAATTTTAAGGTTTATAGATTATGGAATTAGGGATTATGGATTTGGGATTCTGATTTAAGGGTTGTGATTTAAGGTTTAATATTGGTTATGGGTTAAGGGTTAGAGGTTAAAAGTTAGGAGTTTAAGGTTTATTGGTTTAAGGGTTAGTGGTTAGGGATTTAGGGGTTTGGGGTTTAGGGATTTAGGGGTTAGGATATAGGGATTATCACATTTAGGGTGTCAAGGGTACTTAAGTTAGGGATGGTTGCTTAGATTAATTAGTTTTATTAATTTATATAACAATAAATTAATTTAATATATTTAAATTATGAGTATACATTACGTTTTATTGCCCGACCGCGCGGTTTTATTTTTCTCCAATTTTTTGTCAGTACTCTACATAATTTGGTTCAGCCTTCTTTATAGTAGAAAGGATCGTACTAAAAATATTTATTGATGAACGACGGGATTTGGATGTATAGTTTATATTATTTAATTAAGAGATATATAATAGATATATATATGTATAGATAACTTTATATATGCATGCATATTGAATGGCTAAATTAGGGTTTAAGGTTTAATTGAGACTTGTTAAATGATACAATTAATTAATTAATACTTTTATGTTATTAAAATGTATTATCTAGGAAAATGTAAGAATTTTGAATTCATTGATATATTCCTTGGTAATGAAATATAATACTTGATTTGTTATGTATTTGTATAATAATAAATAAGAACTAGAAAAGCAAAAGAAAAAATTATAACAATTTAGTCTAAAATATTAAAAATTAATTACGTATATAAAAGTGAACTTTTAGTAGTGTACAAATGTTTTAATAAATAATAAATTTTATTATTATTGCATTATCATTGTCAAAAGAATTGATAAACTTTAATTATACTTAGTAATTAAAAGATACAATTAATAAAAGATACAATTAAGAAATAAATAAATAAATAAAAGATGTGAGATTTAGCGGCATTTTCAGCAAAAACGCCACAAAAAGTTATTGAATATTTGGTGAAAACGGTGTAGTTTTGTTTGAGAATTGAATGGCTTTTGCGGCGCAAGTGTAGAAACGGCACTAAAGGTTGGATTTAGCGGCGCTATGTGGAAAACGCCGCAAAATTTCTTTTCAGTTTTAACAAAAATGTGTCGTTTTATCTGCCACATTAACAGCATTAGTGGCGCTATGTTAAAAAAGCCACAATAGTTCATTCTGGTAAGACGCTGTCGTTTTTTAATTCGTGTCTTTCATCCCAATTACTCTCAACACTTAGCCGAAATTCCCCCAAAATTTCTCCCCAAAATTGACCCCGATTTTTCCCCCAAAAATCCCTCAATTCTAGAACCCTAGGCTGTTGCGCCCCAACCATCTCTTCTACATTGCTCGTCGACCCTTCTGTTGTCGCTCGTCGACCGTCGACCGTCACAGTCCTGTACCGCCGCAGTCCTCTGCCGTCGCTAGGGTACAACAAAAGATAAGGTTTTCCTCCTTCTCTCCTGCACTGAAATAGTTTTGCACCTGGTTTCGTTTGTCTTACAACCTCACATACATTGTTTTACACCTTCATTGATAACTGAATGCGCAAATTGTTGATGGGTTATTGTTGATGGGTTTTAGACAATTTTTCAGTATCGTGTTTTGGACAGAAAAAATTGGGAATTTGTTCTTAGAATTTTATCTATACCCATTGCATGATTTAGTTCATTATTTGTTTATTTCCTGTTTGTATTTTAAAAAAAAGTTTGAAACTTTTCATGACTATCCTGTTTGTTCATAATTTTGTTTATTTCCTGTTTGTTCATAATTTTGTTTATTTCCTCATTATTTGCATGACTATCCTGTTGTAAATAAGAAAATGAATTTGCAGGCTTGTAATACTGTTTGTTCATATTTTTGTTAATAATTTTGTTCATAAGTTTGAAACTGTTTGTATTACAGGATTTGCAGGCTTGTAGTACTGGATTAATTAAACTGCGTTTTATATGCATAGTTGTTTTGTCATTATCCTTTGATGGCACTATTAGTGAAGAATTTGAGCATTATATACACCTTCAATTTGCGTTTAATATAAGCTTTTCTTGAGCTTATACCATGAAATAAAAATTTAATATGAAACCATCATATGGTACTAATAAAATGGATACAAAATTGAAATAGTAGATAATGTTTGAAATTACAGTTTTTAAATTCTTAGAGCACCAATTGAATTAAATATAGCATAACTTTAGATTTAAAATTTTCATGCCAAATGACCTAACCTCCCCTGTATTTGATAGATTCTTCTCCGAAATTTTTTAATTATAAATTGATTCCTATAGTATGGAGTAGTTAATTAATTGAAATTAATGTTAGTGCCTATCATTTATGATGTTGTTAAATTTGACTTGAGAGACGTATAAGCCACGTTTTCAGTCAAGTCTTGACCGAAATTATTGGAAATTTGGTTTCGTGTTGTGATCACCAAAAATATAGCATAACTTACATAGCTATATATAGCTTAAATGAAATAAAATAATAAAAAAATATGGTCCTGCTCCTCCTTCAGCTCTCCCTTACTAAAACAGAGTTGAATATATAGTTAGATGACAAAATTCATTGGTCATATGCAGTCAAATAATATAGAAATGCTTACTCCAATTCATTTCATTAATGAAACATCTTATTTGTTTATATCATGTTTGTAGTTTAGAGTACTGTGTAACTGTTCATAATTCCTGTTTGTGTTGTTGTGCTTAGCTTTCTGGGTTGGAAGGAGAACGCTATTCTTTGGTGTGGAAGGTCAATTTATTCCCGCTAGCTTGCTGCCTCTTTCGTTGCATAAGTTGTCTATTCTTTGGCCTGGAAGGTAAATTTTCATTCTTACATAACTTACTTATAATAACTTTCATAACTTACATTATACACAACTTATATAACTTACACAAATTTTAAACCAATTCAAACAAGAAAAAAACTAAAATTTCTAGCTCTTCCTTTTGAAAATCATGTTTGATATAAATTATTTATTTACTCACATTATTTAACTTCTAGTTTTTAATGTCTAAAATAAACATTATTTAAAAAACACAAATTTTAAAAACAATACTAATTCGTAAAGGAAGACAAACCTAGGCAATGGTAAACATTTGATTGAAATTGGTGGTTTGGTAAGACTTATATGTTAAATTCATGAAATTAAAAATAAAAAGTTAAAATATGTCACAAATTTTCGTATTTTTTATAAATTTAGAATGTAATCACTGTATTTTATTTGCAGGATTCAATCATTTTATTTTTCAAATTTTAAAATTTAAATCAAGTTAACATTGTTAATGTGACATTTTGAAATAAAAAAAGTTAACATTTTGAGTTGCCTTATTGGGAGCATCACCTTGTACGACACAATCTTGATGTTATGCACATTGAGAAAAATGTCTGCGAGAACATTGTGGGCACAATTTTGAATGTCGACGGAAAATCGAAAGACAATCTTCAGAGTCGACTTGATTTAGTCCAAATGGGAATCCGACCTGATCTTCATCCCAATCCACTTCCGAATGGGAAATATCGATTGCCGCCTTCTATTTTTTCAATGTCGAAGACGGAAAAAGAAGTGTTCTGCACGGTGTTGAAGCATATAAATGTTCCAGATGCGTATGCATCAAATATATCTCGATGTGTTAGTGTTAAAGATCGAAGATTATATTCGCTAAAATCACATGACTATCACATCTTGATACAAGATTTACTGCCAGTTGCTCTACGATGTTGTATGTCTAAGAAGGTGACGTCTTGTATAATTGAACTATCTAATATAATGAAAGCCATTTGTGGCAAAGTTTTGGATGTTCAAGAACTTCAGAAGGTACAGGATCGAGCCGCTTTGACTTTATACAACATGGAGAAAATCTTCCCACCTTCCTTCTTCACAATTATAGTTCACTTGATAATACATCTCCCGCATGAAGCAATTCTTGGAGGACTCGTTTTCTATCGATGGATGTATCCCATAGAAAGGTGTTAATTACAATTTTTAAAATTTTCCTTCGATCACCTATATGCCTTTAGTTACAACTTCTGATAATGTTGTATATCGTGTTTAGGTTCCTTTCCAAATTAAAGTCTTATTGCCGCAACAAGCGTTATCCAGAAGGATCGATTGCTGAAGGCTACTTGGTAGAGGAATGTATGACCTTCTGTTCAAGATATTTGGAAGATGTTGAAACAATGTTGAACAGACCAAATAGAAATGCTGGACTCACGGATCATAACTTGGCCGATACTTATTTGTTCCAAAGTTTTGGAGAACCAATCAGCAAAGTTGAAATTACAGAATTAGATGATTTATCGTAGGTACAAGCACATCGATATGTTCTGTTTCACCACGAATCAATGGAACCTTTACGCAAGTAAGTTCTATAAATTTGATAAATATTCATCAATTAAAAATTGTTTATATTCTAACAAACTAAACATATTTTTAACATAGTGAGGACAAACAAATATTGAGATCTCGTTCGCGCTCCCGAAGAACTCAACATCGAGATATCAATAAGATGTTTACAGAATCTTTTCATGAATGGTTCAGCCAAACGGTATGCAATTGGACATTTCATTGACAAATAATAATGTTCTCTCATAACATTTTTAATTATTTAGTTTACTTTCCATTCAATAGGTTTGGAGTAGGAAGAACGTCACCGACGAAGTGAAATGACTTTCCCAATGTCCAAATCGGGTGGTTAAAAGATATAGTGCGTTCCTCATCAACGGATTCAGATTTCATACAAAATATAGCGAGAGATTGAGGAGAACGCAAAATTGTGGAATAGTTGTTAATTCCTCAATTACAAGTTATGCTAGTGCTAGGGACAATAATCCTGTCGAGGGAAATGTGGAATATTTCAGACTTTTTACTGACAAAATTGAGTTGGATTACTACGGCAAATGGAAAGTTGTCTTATTTCGAGGTGATTGGGCTGATGTTAACATTGCTTGTGGAATTAAGCAAGATCAATTTGGTTTCACAATGGTGAACTTCGCTCAATTGATTCACACGGGACAACAATTGATTGATGACCCGTATGTATTTTCTTCTCAAGTCAAACAAGTTTTTTACTCAAAAGATCCAACTGATGAGGGTTGGTACGTTGTACTCCGTAACATCCCTAGAGACTTGTTTGACATGGGCAGTGGAAGTAGAGATGGCATTGATGACAGAACACAAACTTTGCCATTTCCGGAACAAAACTTAAACGAAAACATCCCTAGTACTAGTACACAATTTCAATGGGTCCGCCAGAATACGGATGAAGATGTTTATGAATTATAATGTAGTAAGCTTTTACGATTATTTAATTATATGTAATATCATAATATAAATATTGATCTTATTATATATTTCGACTATTTCATATGTGCTATTATTGTTGTAATTGTATACTAAGTTTTCAACTATTATATTTGTATTGCAGATAAAATGCCTAGAAGGAAAGTGCGAGAGCTTAGCATTGTTCAAGGTACTCCAAACTCGGCGGAAACAAACAGCACTGAACAACAGACTGCTGTTGGATCTTCGAATGTCCCGACTACACCTGAGGAACCAATAGAAGTTCAAAGTAATTTAACATTTAATTTACATGCGCATTGACTTTATGTTTATTTATTTTTAAAATTCTTATATTACAATATAACATTTTTCAGATGAAGGTGGTGGGACGCGGAGAGTTCGAGGACGTACGTTACTAAGGGAATTATATGAGCTCGATCCAGTCGAGCGTGTCCAAGTATGTAGTAATAGCTTTGGTCAGCCTGTTGGATTAGAAGCTCGCCTTCTAGCTGGGTACTTGGGCATTCTAGCACGGAATGCAAATATGTTGCCAATTAACTACGAGTCATGGCATAAAATGCCCGAGAGTAACAAGAACCAAGCTCTCGATCACATTAAGGTAACAAAACGTTTGTGTCATTTATAGTACTTGGGTTTAAGTTTCATTTATATTTACTTTCTCAACTTGTGTTTTTTGTAGGCGAGATTTGCTCTAGAGGTCTCTGATGCTTATGTAAAGAAGGCATTGGGAAAAAGATGGAGAGACCATAAGAGCACTTTAAAGAGAGACTACTTTAAGACCAAAACAACACTGGACGAGAGATTACAAAATGTCCGGCCGGGAATGATGATGTACCAGTGGGAAGAGGTCGTAAGATTTTGGACTTCGAAAAAAGGAGAGGTATGTGTTACTACAAAAATCTTGTAATTCTTTTGGTTTATAGTATTTACTAATTAATGTACTAATAATTTCATAATGTAGGATCGTGAGCGAGTTGGAAAAACTAGTAGGCAGAATCAAAAATTCACTCACACAGCTGGCTCGAGAAGTTTTGCTTGTGTAGCTCAGGCCGAGGTATTTTGAATTTTTTAATACTGTTAGATATTTATTACTTTATATCAAATAATAATTTTACTACTGTATTGTAGGAACTGTCGTCCAGTCAAAAAGTTGGACGCCTTCAACTTTTTGACATGACACATAGAAAGAAAGATGGAAACCCTATGGCTCCTGAAGCTGCAGAAATTATGGTACGTTTGCTTAAAAAAATTTGACTTGTTTTTAATTATTTTTAGTGTTTATTTTCTAATGGTTTATTTCATCTATTGTAATGAAAATATTGTTAAGTTATGTTGCATTTGTTTTTTTAATATAGATTGCATTCCTAACTATGTGATTTATTTATTAGAAAAAATTAAAGGATAAAAAGGCGGAGTACGATGCGATGCCTTCCAGCAATAGTTCTGTTAATGTTGACAACATTGATAACAGGATTATCACTGAAGTTTTGGGTCCTGAAAGGTATGGTCGGGTTCGGTTTCAAGGATCTTTTGTTAGCCTATCCCAATATTTTGGATCCAGCTCGCAATAGTACATGCCTTCGGGGAGTCAGACTCAAGCTGAAGTCCAGAGGTTAAGAGACCAGATGGCTCAGATGCAAGCGACAACAGCTGAGCAAATTACACAACTTAAAGCGGAGGCAGCATCGAGAGAAGCTGAGGTTCAACGGAAGTACGAAGAACTCCAGCTCCAGCTTAAACAGAGGCGGCAGCGAGAGAAGCAGAGGCTGCAGCAAGGGAAGCAGACCAGCGTAGAAAGTACGATGAACTCCAGCAGTAGCTTCAGACTATGATGAATATGTTTCAGCAGTCCCAACGGCCGCCGTCTTAGACTATCATGTAAATATTTTTATCATTTTGACTTTTAATTATCATTTTAACTTTTAACATTTTTGTAAGAATAATACGATTTTTATTTTATTTATTTATATTTATTATATATTATTCGTTTAATTTTAAATATTGATTTATTGCTTTCGGTTGGTTTAGATTTGGTTTTTTCTGATTTGTTTTTACAGGAGGGCTCGAAATATAGAAAATTATCTTTTAAAAATCTGCCAAAATTAGTGGCGTTTTTTAAAAAAGCGCCGCTAAAGGTTAGGGTCTTTAGCGATGTTTGTGAAAAAAGCGCCGCTAAAGATCATGTCCTTTAGCAGCGTTTTCCTAAAAAGCGCCACTAAAAGTCATGGTCTTTAGCGGCGTTTGTGGTAAAAGCGCCGCTAAAGATCATGGTCTTTAGCGTCGTTTGTGGTAAAAGCGCCGCTAAAGATCATGGTCTTTAGCGGCGTTTTCCTAAAAAACACCGCTAAAAGTCATGGTCTTTAGCGGCGTTTTTCCCGCAAATGCCGCTAAAGGTTATGGTCTTTAGCGGCGTTTGGGGAAAAGCACCGCTAAAGGACATGATCTTTAGCGGCGTTTGTGGGAAAAACGCCGCTAAAGGACATGGTCTTTAGCGGCGTTTTTTTCTTAAAACACCGCTAAAGTTAGCGACGCTCTAATTAGCGGCGTTTGTAGTGGTGCTTTTCAACGCGCCGCTAAAGGCCTAAAAAAGCACCGCTAAAAGCCTGTTCTGGTGTAGTGATAGAACTTTAATAGCTCGTAACATAGCTGAGTGATGTTCTACTAAAGTTGCTTGAATCAAATGAATAATTACAGTACTATCCATCTCAAGCACCACCCTTTTTAGCTGTAGTTCCAAGCTACTTGCAATCCCTCAAGAGCACCCCAAAGCTCAACACTTAGTACAAAACAATGACCAATATTTTTAGAAAATCCAAAAATTCAATTGCCATATTGGTCACAAATTAAATCACCAGTAGAAGTATTTTTAGACGCATTACTAATAACACCATCAGTGTTCACCTTATGTCATCCATCCTTAGGTGGAATCCACTTAACTAAACTGTAAATTTTAGTTTGTCTATGCCTTAAAGAACTCACCATCCCATGATTAGAATGAAGATCAAACACCTATCATGTAGCTTTTCTCCAAGACAGTATCATATTCAATTAAATATGCATTAAAAATAATTGTTTCTCCTAATACAGAGATGCCAATAAATAACATAAAAAAGGGTTGGCCAAATATTAAGATTACTTTTTTTTAGTTCTACTTTTTTTTAATTCTACCTAAAGAAATAGCTTTTCAAAATTCTTGATAATTTTGTCTTATTTATACATATAGTCACACTATAATGTAAAAGAACTAAAACTTTAAAATCATTTTATTTAATTCTAATATATATATTTAATATTTTATTTCATTAAAAGTTTATAAATTTTACAAATCTAATGATATATATGTTGAATATTTTTGTATTATTTGTTTTTAATATATATAATTATTCTTTTTATAATTAGTTTTTAATTCATAAAATTCCAATAATCAGATTTTTCATAAAACAATTATTTATTCAAACAAGTAGAATTGCTAACATCTTAAATTAATAAATTCTAAAAACTACTAAATTAAAAATCTTCAAAATTTTAAAATTATTCAACCAAACACTCTCTTCCTTACGATTAGACATATTCTTTAAAATATAATTGAAATATTTAGCATTGATGTTATAATAATACAATTAAATAAGCTAAGCAACCACTGAGATTATTTTTGCTAATAAATGGTGGGATAAGACTTGAAATTAACGTTAAAGTTGAAGATATTGAAATCAAACGAAAGTTTATTTTGGGTTAATTGTAAATTGGAAAATGTAGAGTGTTACAACATTTATTAAACTGTTTTATGCATAATCGACAAAGATGAAGTAAAAACCAGCATCCTAGTAATACAATAGGGTATCTGGAGCTAATATCATCAACACCATTATCAATACCAATCAAAGAATCTATTCTAAAGAATAAACCATAACCTACAACTACAATAGTTCCTTTTAAGGACTCATCGGATAGAAAAAGGAACAACAACAATCCTTGAATTACACCTCCAACTATTTCTCCACCTAAAATGGAAAGAAAAAATGAAGAAAATATCCAACATCCCACGATTGAAACACTGAATTTTGACACTTGATATGCGATGCACATGAACACCATTAAAATGAAAATAATTGTTGAAAATATACAGAGAATTCCCGATGTTAGAAAGGTAGGGGCTATGAAAGATATTGATTGGTCGAAGCACATTGCAAGAAAGGCAAGTAGTACTTGAAGTGCTGTCCTGAAACCATGGGGAAATGGTTTAAGCAGGGCTAGTATTAGGAAAAAGGTTACTATGAAGACAATATAAGTTGGAATGTAGAAATGAAGAAAACTAGATTTATCCATGACTGATTTCCCTGGTACTGTTGAATCATATGATCCTTTGGACGTTGAGGTATTTTCACCTTGCCAAACACCACCAGGGGGGCTTAGACTGGCTTGGTAGGTTGCAGCTAGAAGTAGTCCTAAAATTACTAGTAAGGCATTGCGGTCCTCGCCTGATATATTATCCATATTGTGAAAAATTAGTGATGACGCCTTTGTCACATGCTTGACGATTTGTTTCTCCAATTTACATTTAAAGTTTGAAACTTCTGGAATAAAGCAACCACGCAGAATAGTAATGCTTTCCCTATTATGTTGTTGTTGTGCTACATCCATTGCCGTCCAACCAGCCTGATTGTTGGCATGCTTATCGGCTTTGCAGTTTAATAGTAGTTTAAGCATCTGTTCAATTGACATATGAGATATAAAAAAAAGCTACATTTAGTTAATCCTATATATGAAATACAAAAGAACCTATTTAATACGGATTGCTATTCAAGTAGATGAGTCAAACCTCTAGTTGATTATGGAAAGCAGCTAAGTGCAGTGCAGTGTTTCCATCTTCGTCCATTTGGTTCACCACTTCCCGATAATAGTCTGTCTTCCAAATTGTTCGAATTAGGACTTGGAGAACATCCAGTCTGTTGTTTTCTACAGCAATATGCAAAGCATTGCGATTCTCAATTGTAACATCTTGTATACATTGAGGACAAATCTCTAAAATTCTATCCAACATGGCATCATGATTTCCAGCCTCACTTATGAAGTGCAAGGGAGTCTTACCGTTCTTTCCTTTGACACGAACAAGATCTTTATCCATTTCCAAGAAACGTAGAGCCATCTCTTTATGCCCTTGTTTAACTGCAATGTGAAGTGGGCTCAAGCCCTGTTGGTTTAGCTTCCTAGCAAATGCTGGCTTTAAGTTCATCATTTCCATTGCAAACCTAATGCATCCTTCTTCTGCAGCAATATGTAAAGGAGTGTCGACAAACTCCACCTCATCAAAGTGCCTCAAAACATTTCCATCTCTTTGAATTAAATTGTACAAATCAGCAACATTTCCTGTACGAGCTGCTGTTCTCAACCTTTCATCCATGTGAGGTGGAAGGACCAATAGATAGAAGAAAATCTGAAAGACCTCAAGCCCACTTACAGTGTTTACTAGAATGAGTGAAGACTTAGGTGGTCTGTGAAATGAAGTAGGCCCTTCACATGTTCATACTCCAAAGTTTAAAATAGGAAACATTTATCAAGAATTTTCTGCAGCTTTGTTTATAAAGAAAGCAGAAAAAGGAATCTTTCAAGCCCGCGTGCTTATTATTTTAAAGAAAGTTCCATTTGGCCAAATTTTAATTGATACATTGTCATTTGATGTTGTTTTAATCCAGCTAAGCTACCTCTCAGATTATTATTTATGTTATAAAACCTGTTAACAGTTGAGTTAAACTAAACTCATAAATTCTCACATAGATCAGTACTCAACAATTTTGGTCATATTATAGTTTTGTTTCTTTAGGCTCAATCTCCCAAAAATTCTCACACTTCAAAAAAAAAAACCCAACTAATTCCTCCTTTTCATCTAATTGAGTCTTTAAATCGAAAAATTACGTCAAGTAAGCTTTTTAACCGATAAAAATTGTTTTCATTAAGCCAACAAAGGAACAATAGAAAAGACAGAAATTGACTCACAAAGTATATGTTTTTATTATGTTTTTGAAGGTTTCATTAACCTGGAGTTATTACATTATAAAACTTTTGTTTATGGATGGCTGCATACTTTAAGGTTAAAAAATTGTGTTCATCCATGTGATCTATTTTTATCCAATGATAAAACTATGCCTTTTGTATGCCCATACTCCAAATTTAAACAAATAGCATCTACAAATCACTAGCATTGTATATCCCCTCTACCGCCACCCCTGTGGCTATCAATAACTTTAGAATTAAGTAGTTGTGATTTTCTCTTGTAAGGATGAGAACACAAGTTTCAATCCAAAAAAAATTATTTGTTGGAATGATTTTATAGCTACCAAGTTTCAATTAATGAGATCTGTTGAATTTTTTTTTTTTTTTTGTTATGAAAAGAAAAACACACATGTATAATATGTCTAGTGACCACAGTTAAAATTAATTTGTAAAATCATTTAGACATCTATTCAAATAGATGCAAAATAAACTAAATATGCTACTGAAATAGAATGAAACTTTAGACTTGACTTAATTTTTGATTATCGGTGGTGACTCCCTTTTTTTTATTTTCATTTTCAGAATAAAAGTCGACACTATTTTTGTTTTTAAAAAAGTGGTTTCGACATGAACAATATCTTAAATTGAATAAAATGTAAAATATCAGTTGTTCTTCTTTGCAATATGCAAAGCGGTGCAATTCGCTGTTGTAACATCTATTATTCTACTCGGAGGTTTCGTATGCAGAAGTAGAAGAGTGTAAACTTTTGGCTTTGGATGCTGTATAGTACTTCATTTCAAGGTTAAGAAATTGTTTCTTCTATTGATATTAATTTTGTATTATCCAACAAAAGTTTAAACAAATGGCAGTTTAATTACTTAAAAAGTATTTAAAATTTATATAATTCACATATCATAATATTATTTTATTATGTTTGTACTATAATTTCAGTTAAATATTTATCAATATAAAATAATAACTTCGCATTGTGCTAATAGTAATACTAATATGTGGAAATAAAATATTTTACATTTGAATCAATTATAAATTTTATTATAATTTGAACTTATATATTTCATGTATCATAATACCTTCAATGAGTTTATATATTCTATGTATTTCATATATCATAATATTAATTACTTAATTAATTATTTCTAAATGTTGTCAAACTTTTCAAGTGTACTTTTCTAGCACATCTTTCAAACTCAACTCAACCATAAACTAATCCTTAATCTTGATTCTAATAAACTAACCTTTAATATTAATTCTATGACTCAATTTAGCCATGATGCTATAAAATTTAAAAATTCTTTTAATTACTTTTATTTATTTATTTATTTATTTTCTAAAATTCTTCTTCCTTTTCTCTTTTATTCTTCTTGTTTCTTATTCATCCAAACCTTCTTACCTCTAAACTCTTCTTTTAGTTAATTGAATGTCATTTTATTGACTAAAGACATAACTTTCCTTCTTTTGTTTTCTTTTTTTTTTAATTATGTGATCAAAGATGAGTTCTATGGGATTAAAATTCATTTAAAGATTTATTTATTTATTTATTTAATATGTTTATGGTGTAATTTACTTTACTCTTGTGTAAGTGAATTGTCATATTTATATAACTTATGCATTTTGATATATTGAAAACATGTGCTCTCAAGTATTTTAAATACATAATTTATGTATGACATGATTTTACTCACAATAGTGAAATCATAGTTCAATGAAAAGAGCAAATGACATTCTTTTACTGGCATTGTATGGATTATGAAAAATGAAACATGATCATAGGTCTTTTTTGGGGACAAATGATTTTATCAGTATTAGAATGCATAATGATCATTTTAATTGTGGATGATATAATGGTGGTGAAATAAAAATAGATCAAATTTGGTTAATGGATTTAATATAAAGGGATCATTGATATCTATAAGGGTGACATGTATGATAAGATCATTGGACAAAACTTACTTCTATAGCTTTCGCAATGACATATTATAAAGAGTTCACTCATGGTATTCTTGATGGATTGACTTCATGACTAAATAATTCTGTAATTAATAGATGAAGAGTTGGAACTTTTAAACTTTAATGTAATTTAGTTAACAATTAAGCTGTGAAATTTAGTTTAAATCATATAATTAATTTATAATAAATAGTATCTAATTTAGTTAATTATTTTGTAGGTTAAAATGTATGGCAAATTATCTCTAATCAATTTTTATATTATTTAATTAATTATATTTTTAAAATTAAATTTATGTCCTAAAATTGAAATATTATTATTGTTGTATAAAGTTCATTTTTTTAAACTTAGATAATGAATAAATGTTTGGCAAGCAATAAATGATTATATTTTAGTGGAATTCACTTACATCTTGTAAGCCCATTAAAGAGATATACGCTAGACACAAATTTTAAAGTTGTTCTATATCCAACACAGTATTAAACCCTTTGACTACTAATTAAGATAAAAAAAACTATTGTCATCTAATTTAATCAAGTGATTCATATGATTTTTTTTAATCCCATAAAAAATTTAAAAACTCTATTCCCAATATATTAAATATTCATAAAAGAGAACAAGGATAATAAAGAGGCATAATACAAATAGATTGGAATCCAAAGTCTGCAAAGATTATAAGTGTTACAAAGTTAACACTGTTTGAAGCAAAATCTACATAGATAAAGAAAAAACCAACATCCCAAGGGGATAAGATAGAATGCCATTTCCGGTATCCCAAATTTAAATGCTCCAGCAAAGACGTCTTCCATAATATAGTATGAACAATATCCTATAACTATAATGGTTCCTTCCCAGAAATCATACTTTACGAAAAGAAATAACCAGCATCCGATTGCTAATCTTAAAACTACTGGGTGAACCATGGTAGGAATTACTTCACCATACTCAAAACGTGAAGGAGATAAGAAACATGCCAAAATTGCGACACTTTGTTTTGACACCCGATCACCATAAAACATGACCAATGTTAAAACAAAAAACAATAGCGTAAATACTTGCATAACTTTAAATGCAAATTCAGTTGGGGTTAAGAAAGAAACTGATTGGTCAAAGCATATTGCGAAGAAAGCTAGTAGTACTTGAATTGTTTTCTTGAAACCATGTGGAAAAGGTTTAAGCAGGGCTAGTGTTAGGAAAAAGGTTACCATGAACACAACATAGGTTGGAATATAGAAAAGAAGAAAAAAAGGTTGATCAAGTACTGATGTCCCTGGTTTTCTTGATTTCTTACCACATGAGCTGTTGTCACCCTGCCAAACACCACCAGGTGGGCTAAGAGTGGCTTGGTAGGTTCCTGTTAGAAGTAGCCCTAAAACTACTAGTAAGGCATTGCGGTCATCGCTTGATATATTATCCAAATCGTCAAAAATCATTGATGATACTTTTTCCACATACTTGGCGATTTGTTTCTCCCACTTAGATTTAATGTTTGAAACTCCTGGAATAAAGCGACCACGCAGAATTCTGATGCTTTCTTTGTTATTATGTTGTTCTGCAACACCCAGTGCGGTTAAATCGGATTGATTGGTGGCATACTTGTCAGCCTTGCTACTTAATAGTAGTTTAAGCATCTGTTTAATTGATAGATTAAGATATTAGAAAAAAATACGATCAGTTAATCATGGCTATGGAGTACAAAAGAATCTATTTAATATTAATTATTAAAGTGAATGAGTCAAACCTGGGTTTGATTATTTCTAGCAGCTATGTGTAATGCAGTGTTGCCATCTTCGTCCTTTCTATTTACCTCTTCCCGATAACAGTCCCTCTTCTTAAGCATTCGAATTAAAATCTGAAGAACATCCAACCTTTTGTTTTCCGCTGCAATATGCAAAGCACTGCGATTCTCAGTTGTAACATCTCGGATACAATCAGGACAAGCCTTCAAAAATGTTTTCAGCAGAATATCATGGTTTCCAACTTTACAAATGTAGTGCAATGGAGTCTCACCATTCTTCCCTGTGACACGAACAAGATCTTTATCCATTTGTAGGAAACGAAGCACCATCTCTTTATGCCCCTTTTCCAATGCAAGGTGAATGGGGCTCAAACCTTGTTGGTTTAGCTTCCTAGCAAATGACGGCTTCAGCTTCATCATCTCCATTGCGAACCCGATGCACCCTTCATCTGCAGCTACATGTAAAGGAGTCTCGATAAACTCCACTTCATCGAAGCGCCTCAAAACATTTCCATCTCTTTGAATCAATTTATACAATTCACTGACGTCTTCCGTAGGAGAAATTGTTCTGAAACTTTGGTCCATGTTTAAAGCAAGGAACAATTTCACAATAGGAGACAAAAATTGAAAGGGTTAAAGGGCACTTAGAGGAACTAATTTTACTTCCCTTGTGTGAGGAAGAAAGAGGTGAATGGTTTCCTTTATATAAGAAATGTACTTTTTTCAGTTCCGTCGAAAGGTGCTTATCTTCATGTTGGAGCTACGGTTCACTTTTAGTGTAAAACGTGGGAGAGGTTTCCAGTTTCAAAGGTGCTTATCTTCGTTTGGCAGCAATGGTAAACCATTATTGTATATACTTTCATTAAGTATGTACAATAAGGAATGGAAGTTTTGAGATGAGTAGGATGGACGCAAAGTCTCTTGTTGCAACCTTTTCCCCGTTGTGCAAGTTTAATTTACTCAATTAATTCCTACCAAAAAGAGAAATTGGAAAGAGAAAAGAAAAATGAAGAGCATATCTAACTTTGACAGATCATATATATATTTTTAGTAGACTTGGGCTTTTTCTTTTTTAATTGTTTTTCTAACTATATATGTTATTATATTGTTCAACTTACAACCCATTAAAAATTTGAGGGTCATACCTATCCATATTTACTTTAAGAATTTTATTGATTGAGTACCACGATACTAATTCAATAATAAAATTAATGGAATATTCTCTCGTATACCAAAAAAAAGGTTATATTTTGTGAATATTTTTTATTTTTATATGATCAATAATAATAAAATTGATAACAATAATGAGATTTGCACCCAAAACACCATGCATAATAAATAATTACTTTTACTATTATAATCAAAGCATCAATTTTAATTTTTAATAAGTATTTTATTACATAAAATTTTTTCAAAGTATATCATAAAATTTTAAAGTAAATGCCAATCTAATATTAATCTCTAATGTTAATAAAATATTTTACTTAATATTGTCATCAGCACTAAGAAGAAAAGGATGAAAGAAAACAAAACTCTATCTTATCACCTAATTGAAGTTTGAAAAATAAACCTAAAAATTATTTAAAATTTTAATTAAGTATTAATTCGTTGTCCTGTTAAAATTACGCTAGAAATATTGATTCAATTATTTCATTAAAATAATTTAACAGTTTTACTGTAAGTGACTTAAGATGTTAATAATTTAACTGAAATGATGTAATTTGATTAAATTAAAAGTTTACGATTTTTTGAAAGTTGATGTTAAGTTCAATGGTTTATAATGTAAATTATATAATATCCATTGTATTTATAGTCCTAAATGATTTATAAATTAAAATAACTAGTAATTATTTATATTAAGTTTTGTTTTTATCTTTAATTTATTGGCACATATGAGAAAGAAAAACATAACTTAAGTAACAAGCCCTTAATTTTTCAAAAAAGTAATTAAGTTTCTTTTTTTTTCATTTATTTGGGTACTTGAACTTTCGAATGCATCAATATGGTTCTCAAAACTTTAAAAAAAAAACAATTAAGCCGCTGTTTTTTTTTTTGCACTAAATTGGGTACTTGAACTTTCAAAATGTATCAAAAGCACCCTCAAACTTTAAAAAAAAAATTAAGCCTCTGTTTTTATTAAAAATTAGAAAAATTTGTAAAAATATAAAAATTGTAAAATTTTATAAAATCATAAAAATTATAAAATATATAGAAATATAAAAAAATTATAACAATTATCGTATCAAAAGAATCATTTTATAATTTTTCAATAACTTTATTGATTTTCTTTTATCATTTTTTGTCATATGTCATGCTATGTTACAACACGCGATGACTTTAATTAAAAAAAAAACTAGGGTCGTTAACTTTAACAATCGACAATTAAATTAATTGTTAAAGGATTTTTTATGCATTTTATAATTTTTTATTATTTTTATAAAATTTTACAATTTTTATTTTTATGATTTTTATAAAAATTCTAATTTTAATAAATTTTGAATTTTTATATTTGTATTAAAATTTAATACTTTATCTAAATTTATTGATTTTCTTTTTATAAATTTTTTTCTAATTTTTAATAAGAGTAGGGCTTAATTACTTGTTTAAAAAATTTTGAGAGTTTTTTTTTTATGCATTTTGAAAGTTCAAGCACCCAATTGAGTGTTTAAAAAATTAGGGGCTTAATTGCTTTTTTTAAGAAGTTTGAGGGCCTTTTTGATGCATTTTAAAAGTTTAAGTACTCAATTGAGTGCAAAAAAAGAAGGAGGCACTTAATTGCTTTTTTTCTTTTTAAAGTTTGAGGGCTTTTTACGCCCTTAAGCTAAAAAAATATAATTTTTAATTTCTTCTAATTTTTTTAAAACTTTTTAATAGTTAAAGCAAAAATAAAAAGAATAAGAGTCAAATTGATAAATATTGTAAAGGTTGAGGGGCTAAATTTGTTATTTTATCTAGTTTTTTAATAGAATTAATAGAAAATTTAACAGAGGATTGAAAATGAGCAAATCAAAAAGTACAAAGACCAATTTTCAGCAAAGTGACTAAATCTGCACAAATCGAGAAGCCAAGGGACTATCCTTAGAATTTAACCTAAAATATAAAAAGATAAATACATTAGTATATATTTTTTAGTAATATCTAAACTAAGTTAGCACTCCATTAATGCATCACACCAAATCAGGCAATAGCTTTTTTACAATTAATGAATCTATATGTAAAAGTCCACTGGCTTCATGCTAACACAGATTTGTTAAGTCCTGAACTTTTATCAATTTTCCTTTCTTTTAGTTTCCAATGTAGATGAGCCCCAAATGAAATAACGTCTAAACTTTTGGGTTGGGGTTATCACCACTGTCGAATGACATAGCAAATGACTGATGGCATTATTAGCAAAAGAACCAATTCAGCTTTAGGAGCCCTTGTTAAGAAAAGAACTGTAAGGAAAAGTGTGATGAGAAATGATGCAGTATTAGGTATATAAAACCAAAGAAAACTGCTTGTTCCGATCACTGATCTCCCTGCTTCATTTGGAATCTTATCGGAACCTGCATCAGCTTGTAAATCACCACCTGGGGGGTTGAAAATTACTTGGTAGGTCGCCGTTAGTACCAACCCGGATAGGACTAGGAACGCATTCCATCTGCCACCTGGGATATTGAGATTGGTCTGAGTGATGAGTACCATTAATCTTTCGGAAAACTCAACCTTTAATCTCAAGAGATAAGATATGGGTGCGGGTTTGGAGATTAAGCATTTAATCCTCCAGCTTGGGATGGAAGGATGATAGCTCTGTTAGCATTGGTTTGTTGTTGTAAAATATCTAGTGCCGTCCAACCCTTCGAATTGATGGCGTTCTTTGGAACCCCACATTCTATTAGTAGTCTTATCATCTGTTAAATAGATTCATATACAAAATAAATATAGTGCAAGAAATTTGTTGTTAATTCTTGTGTATGAGATCATACCTCTACTTGATTATGAATGTTTGATGCAGCTGTATGAAATACTGGGTTGCCTTCCTTGTCTTTCCAGTTTAAAACATCTAATTCCCACAATCCGCCATCTTTATTATAAGTCCTTCGTAACCAACGTCCAAGGAGTTGAAGGGCTTCAAGCTTGCTTCTTTCTGCTGCAATGTGAAAAACAGTCTTACCGGAAACGGTCACATCGGTGATGCATTGAGGGCAAGTTATAAGTAACTTAGCCACGAGATCAGCGGTCACCTTGTTCAGCAGCGTAATGCAAAAGGGTCATGCCTTTTTTCGCTTTCACTAGAACCAGCTCTTGGTTAATTTTCAAGAGCTCAAAAAGCAATTGGTCTCGGTGATTATGCAAAGCAATGTGCATTGGGGTAAAACCATCTGGATTCAGCTTTGTGGCAAATGATGGCTTTAAATGATGGCTTTAAAGTTGATGTTATACTGTTATTATTAATTATTATTGCTGTTATTTGCTCATTTATACCTTAAAATTTCAAATTTTATTTTATATATATATGTATATACTTATTTTTATATTTTTATATTTTATAATTTGTATCTATATATCTATATACATATTTTTATTCCTATAAATATATACACATACCTATATGTTTTATATTTTCATATAGTTTTATATACACATACATATAATTTTATACTTTATAATTCTAACATACGTATATATATGTATATTTTATAATTTTATTCATTACTATTATTCCATTTGGTGTTCATTTATTTATTTATTTATATGCTCATTATTAGTATTAGTTACTTAAGTGCTTTAGTTTATTTGTTCATTTACTTTTATTTGTGTATACATTATTGATTTCTTTTTATTATATATTTGCCATCTTATTTATTTATCTTTTCTTATTTGCTTGTATTATTTTATTTGTATTATCATCATTATTATTTTACATTCATTTTTACTCGGATTCGTCAAAAAACAGAAAATTTCAAAATAAAAATAATACTCTGTCGAAACCAGTTTTTTGAAAACAAAAATAAGTTATCGACTTTGAAAATAAAAATTGGAGTCGCCACCGATCCTTGATTAAGGTGTGATCGGCTCACCTTAAAAACAATTTTGGCCTGCGAAATTTGAGAAAACAGGTTCGGGAGTCAGTTACGCACGAGGAAGGGTTAGCACCCTCGTAACGCCCAAAAATCGGTACCAAATTGATTATTTAATGTCTTGATGTGAAAAGATTTTAAATAGAAATTTTTAACCCGTGAATGGATCTAAAATGATAAAACATTCTCATTTCAAAGAAATAAAACACCACACCCAGTAAGTTAGGGCACAATATTTTATATCTTCAAAATACCAAATATTTCTTTTTGTTTTAGAAATTCTTATTTCGAGATAACGAAATGTCACGACCAGTAAGTTAGGACCCGACATTTTGATTCCCGAGAATAATGTTTTATTTGAAAATTGCAAATTTATTGTAAAATAAATACTTAGCTCGTTAAATTCATCGAAAAAATGATCACGATCCAGTAAGTTAGGACACGATCTTTCTCGAGAACCATGATTGCTAAATATTTAAAAATAAAAATAAAACGATTTTAATGCTTTGACGAAGCAAAAATAGATTTTTCTTTAAAAGTATGATAAAACGCTAATGCGTAACATGAAATCATTACTCTAATTTAAAATATACCTATATATGTATACAAAAATTATAAAAAGAACATAATCATAAAATATAATGAGTTGTCATAAAAATAAAAACGTAAGCATAATATATTAATAATTATGAAAATATAGGTATATATGTATATATAAAAATATATGGAAAATATATTTATAAAAGTTTTGAATAATATATATATATATATATATAAACATGTATAAACATATATAGATTATAAAATATGGAAAGCATATGAATATTATAAAATAAAATGTATATACGTATGTATATAAAATAATAATAATAAAGTATATAAAAGTGTTTAAAATATATACATATAAATATAAATATTATCACATAAATGCGCATATAATATATGCATAATAATAATATAATATAACAATAATAATAAATGCTAATAATAATATAGTAATAAACGATTTAACAGTAATAAAAAACAAGAACAAATTAAGGATTAATATTGAAAATAAATAGAATTTAAAGGCTGAATTTAAAGATATAAAACACTAAAAGGACTAAATTAAAATGCACGCAAGCAAAGCGGAGGATTAAAAGGAAATTAATCCCATCTTCCAAAAAACGCATAACAAAGACGAACCAAATTGAAACAAGAGTAAAAGATTTTGCGAAATTTAAAAGAAATAAAAAACAATTTTCAAGCAATTGTAAAAACAAAAGGGATCAATTGCACAAATTATCCATTTTAAGAATGCCCTATAAAAGCCAATTTTAAAACCCTAAAATTTTTTTCCTCTGCACTTTTGAAGCAACGCCATGGCGCTCCCTCTACTGTTCAGTCTCCTCCACGTCCGACCAGATGAGCGAAGAAACGAGGGCGTTTCGACGGCCCTCGCAGCGATAAGCCCTCCTCTTCTTTTCTCTCTTTATCCCTTTTGTTTATTCAATGTTTTTTTTAAAGAACAAAAACAAAAGAAAAACAAAAATCTAACGCCAACAGTAACAAGAACCAAAGAAGAAAATCAAGAATCCTTCACCTTTTAAAATCTTTTGCTTTTCTGTTTTATTTTATTTTATTTTATTTTATTTTTCAATACAAATTTTTTTTTACAGATTTTTCCTTTGCTTTTTATAAAAATAAAAAAACCTTTACAATCTACAATATTTTCGGTTTCTTCTCTTGCTTACTGCTCGTGGTTGTGGTCTGTTACAGGTACGTGCGTGTGTGGGACTTGCTATGACGTGGGGCGTTGTTGTGAGGGAAGAACGTGGGCAGTTGCGGCGCCGGCTTGCTAACTGCTAGGGTTTCTGATTTTGTTTTGTTTGGGCCACTCTGTAATTGGGTCAAAAAAATGGGCTTATAATTCGGTTATTGGGTCGGGGTGTTATTGGATTTAAAACTGGGTCTGTAATTTATTGTATTTTTATTTTAAGGTTTATGTATTTGGGCCCGGGCTAAAATGGCCTATTACAGATGCCCCTCTTTGCTTGTTATCGTGTAACGGGAACAGAGCAAAGACTTTAAGATGACCAATTTTGCCCGGGCATACTGGACCTTAGCGCTTTTCTTTTTCAAGTAGCCTCATTCCAACCTACTGCATCTTCAGAGGTATAGGGATTGGTGCTTCAATCCACTCCACTGCAACGTTAGGGAGATAGGACTTGTCTTGTAACTTCTCAAAAGAACAAAATTTGCTATCTTTAGTCTGCTCCATTGCAACTTCAGGGAGATATGACTTGTAGCTTCAATTTATTCCACTGAAAGTTGACGCGACCTGCTCCTTTGCAATTCATAGAGATAAGATCCGTGGTGTTAATCCGCTCCACTGCAACTTCAGGGAAATAGGATTATCTTCTTCAATATATCCAATTACAATGTCGAGGAAACAAGATCCGCCGTCATCAGTCTACTCCACTACTGCTTAGGGAGATAAGATCTGCTATTCTTCAATCGATTCCACTGTCGACCAAGGAGATAGAATTACTGGCTTCAATGTACTCCACTGTAACTCCAGGGAGGTAAAATCTGCCATCTTCGATCTGCTCCACTAATGCTTAGGGAAATAAGATCTGAAATCTTCAATCTATTCCACTGCCAACCAGGGGGATAGAATTACTGGCTTCAATGTACTCCACTGTAACCCCAGGGAGGTAAAATTCGTCATCTTCGATCTGCTCCACTACCGCTTAAAGAGATAAGATCTGAAATCTTCAATCTATTCCGCTGCCAACCAGGGAGATAGAATTACTGGCTTCAATGTACTCCACTGTAACCTCAGGGAGGTAAAATCTGCCATCTTTGATCTACTCTACTAATGCCTAAGGATATAAGATCTGAAATCTTCAATCTATTCCACTGCCAACAAGGGAGATAGAATTACTGGCTTCAATGTACTCCACTGTAACCACAGGGAGGTAAAATCTGCCATATTCGATCTGCTCCACTACCGCTTAAGGAGATAAGATCTGAAATCTTCAATCTATTCCGCTGCCAACCAGGGAGATAGAATTACTGGCTTCAATGTACTCCACTGTAACCTCAGGGAGGTAAAATCTGCCATCTTTGATCTACTCTACTAATGCCTAAGGAGATAAGATCTGAAATCTTCAATCTATTCCACTGCCAACCAGGGAGATAGAATTACTAGCTTCAATGTACTCCACTGTAACCACAGGGAGGTAAAATCTGCCATCTTCGATCTGCTTCACTAATGCCTAGGGAGATAAGATCTGAAATCTTCAATCTATTCCACTGCCAACCAGGGAGATAGAATTACGGCTTCAATGTACTCCACTGTAACCACAGGGAGGTAAAATCTGCCATCTTCGATCTGCTCCACTAATGTCTAGGGAGATAAGATCTGAAATCTTCAATCTATTCCACTGTCAACCAGGGAGATAGAATTAGCATCTTCGATCTACTTCGCTGTCGATGCAGGAAGGCAAGATCTGCTACTTTCACTGATCTGTTCTCCGGAGAACATGACCTGTATAATGAACTTAATTATGCCTAATGATTAGGATGGCATGATCAAAATGAATCAAATGCTCCTAACTAGACATGTGTGAATGGTGTTTGCATGAATGCAAAATTTTACTCTCCAAGAATGATCCCGCTTAGGTTGTCATTACTCGAAGTTTATTAAAGTCGTATCACTGACGTGCTACAACATCTTTTGCTCAGATCACATCTCCAAATAAACGCTTGATCAAATTTCTCTCACTGTAAACCTCAAAGTTTCATCCTTTGGGACGTAAAATTTGTACCATCTTTCTCCCGCTGTAACCCAAGGGTAGAAAATTTTGGTCTTTTCTCAATCCTCATCTATCGCAATTCAAGGATGCAAAATGTGAAGCTCTTTGGTCTTTCATACCAATCTCAGGGTGTCATACCCAAATGTCTATGCACAAATGAATGATTCTTCTCTCCAAAGAAACCCCTTTTTATTACTTGGTGATTATTGCTTGCTTGTTCATCTAAGCCTTGCCACCAACCTATCATCCTGTCATTTTGTTCAATGTTTTTGACAACAAAATCAAAAGAAAGTCCTAATTTAGACTTTTCCTTCTCGATTTCCAACCTTTAAACACAGTGCGTTTTAAACAACAAATCTGTTTGAGCTCCTATATTGTTTAGAAACTTCTAGAGTAATATGCAAAACTTCCCTTGTGAAAGTTTTATTAGTCCATTAATCATTATTCCAATACAACATGCTTGTAAAAAGCTCATAACAATGGATAAGAATAAAGTTAGTTTTGAGCATAGCTCGAAATGAATAAATTATCAAAATAGTAAAGAAAGATAACAAAGAAATTGATTGGGAATGCGTATCTTGGAAAAGAATGAAGTATTCCAAGAATAACAAATTCAAAATAAATAGTATGGAGACGAGGTGCCCCAGATGTCGCAGCTTGAACTTCTCTGTACAAACTTCTTGAAGACCATTTTGAGTTTGACATGTGTTTAGGAGATCTACATTACTCTGTCGATGCCCCAAGATGTCGCGTACCCTCTCCTGCTGACTAAGGCATATCAAGATCACAGCATGTCCCATTCTAATCAACATTTGAGCTGCTCTGATTACCCCATGCCCATTTTGACCAATATTTGAGCCGCCCTTTTCGGGTTTTCAACTCAAATCCCCTTTGGTCTAAGGCGCCCTTTGCGGGTTTTCACCTTAGCCTCTCCATTTTTACTTTTTCCATTTTTCATTTTTTATTTTTCACATCTTTTTTTTCTTCTTTTTTTTTTGTGACTCAAAGTGCCCTTTGCAGGTTTTTACCTTGGTCCTCTCCTTCTTTAAGCGAAGCATTTCTTAATTGATTCTGAGTTTACAGGATTAGACAAGTTTTTACTATCCGTCTCACTCAAAATCAGTGCTCCTCCAAAAAAGGTCTTCTTTACAATATAAGGACATTCCTACTTTGGCACTCATTTTTCTCTAAAATCCTTTTGTAGAGGAAGGATATTTTTCAATACCAGGTTTCCCTCGTGGATTTTTCTGGGACGAACCTTTTTGTTGTAAGCTCGCATCATCCGTTTTTGGTACATCTGACCGTGACGAATAGCCTTTTTCCTTCAATTAAGTTCAACTGATCTTATCGAGATTGGATCTTCATCCTACTTCATTTCACCAATACCGGAGAAAAGAATTTCAACTTCAATGGAAAACTGTGATAAGCTAAAGAGAAAGGCATTGCCCCAGCGGGGTTCTTTTTCTTTTTTTTCTTTTTCCCTTTTTTTTCTTTTTTTGTTTTTTTTTGTTTTCTCTCTTTTTTTTTTGGATTGAATCTACACTTATAGGATTAGGCAAGTCCTGGTCATCTCTTTCAATTAGAATCAATATTATTCCAGATAAGGTCTTCCCCATAACTTTCACTTTCATTTTGTATGCGAAAGATCTTCTTTGGCATCAGGTTTCTCTCATAGAGCCTTTTGGGGCGAAATTTAACTATGACAAGAAAATTTTAGATCTTCCTCTTCAATTAGGATCAAATCTAACAAAAATACGAAAAAAATTACAACTTGACTTCCGCGGAATAAGCCAGAGAAGAAGGTATTGCCCCGGTAAAGAATTCTAACTACATCGTTCATGATGTGAATCTTGAACATACTGCAGATTTTTGACGTTGTGCTGTTGCTCAAATTACAATATCAGTACTTAACTCGGGCACGTCCTGGTATGACCATGCGATAACATCTTTGAACTCTCGAAGTAACTTAACAAGGTCTTGCTTCATTTCTCGGTTATGCATGTTCTCTTAAAGTCACAATCTCTATTGTCTCTTCAGAGGTAAAATTTGCTCTCTTTTGCTCTACCATCCTCAATAAGTCTAGAGATAGGCTACGATCTATGTCATCTTCAAAGTCGAGATCCTCTAAACACATGTCTTGTTCAAAAAGATATTCTAAATCTGTAGCAGTGTCATTCATGTCATTGATATCTGAGGGCCCATAATAAATATCAAAGAATATACAAAAGAATATATAGATTTATGAAGAACTATCTATACAATATGATTATGAATGAATGAATGATGTGGAAGAAAATCCAAAAGAATGAAAGAATAACTATTCGAGATAGATGAAAGAATATTGGTTCAAAAATGATCGCAAGGATGCATTTCATTAAAATAACGACATTTAGACATGAGCCTACTTCACAAAGGAATTCTTATTGCCTCTAGGCTAAAAGCAACAAGTGTGTTTTGAACATTGCTCTAAATAAGCCCTAAATACTACAAATATTTCTTCCACAGTTCGATTGTTTAAAACACTCCCAGGTTTACAAAGGTGGATATCTAATAAGGTCCCTTTTCGATTGTGTCTTCATCTATGACATTGATGTGAACACTTCCCAACATCTCTTCATACATCGCATTCACCTTATTTTCAATCTTGATTGGGTAGCGGATTTTTCGCATTAGATGAGTCACCCAACTTGACAATACCCATGTTGATGAATTTTTCAACTAGCTTTTTGAAGGTAATGTAATTCTCTATTGAGTGCCCCGTAATTCCTGCGTGGTAGTCACATTGCGCGTTCGCATCATACCACTTAGGATACAGAGGTTGTGGAGGTTTTAAGTAATGAGGAGCAACAACATGCGCATCGAACAAGCTTTGATACAACGCCTTATAGGACATCGGAATTGGTGTGAACTGGAGCTTCTCAGTACCTGGCTTCACACTTGATTCTTGTCTTGATGAACCCTGCTGATTAGTAACCACCTTTCTTGGTTGATTCACCGTAATCGATTTGCTGTACGTGTTCACGCTGTTCACCTCATTTTCTTCTTCCTTTGGGGTTTGATGTCTGTTATTTCCTCCAGCATCAATCTTTCCGCTCCTAATAGCACTCTCAATCATCTCACCACTCATAACTATGTCAGAAAAGCTTTTTGTGGCACTTCCCAACATATGTGTGATGAATGGGGTCTTCAACGTATTTATAAAGAGCATCACCACTTCTCTTTCAAGGAGCGGTGGTTGGACCTGAACTGCAACCTCCCTCCATCTCTGAGCGTACTGCCTAAAACCTTCATTCAACTTCTTCTCCATGTTTTGCAAAGTAATTCTGTCAGGAACCATTTCTGCCACATGACTGTACTGCTTCATAAAAGCCTGTGCCAAATCCCTCCAGTAACTAATCTTAGCACGGCTCAATTGATTATACCATTTAGAAGCTGCCCCCGTGAGGCTATCCTGAAAACAGTGTATCAATAACTGCTCATTATTGACATACCCAGCCATTCGTCTACAAAACATGGTAATGTGGGCCTCAGGGCAACTAGTCCCATTATACTTCTCGAATCCTGGCATTTTGAACTTGTGAGGTAGCACCAAATCTGGTACCAAACTCAGATCTTTAGCATCAATCCCACCATATCTCTCAGTACTTTCCATTGCCTTGAACTTCTCTTCGACCCACTTCCATCTTTCTTCAAATTGCTTTGGCAATTCTTCCTTTGCTTTTTCCTTTTCAACCACCTCATCGAAGTCAGGGACTATAAGATTGACGGGAATATTCTCAGGGCTAGAGCTTGATCCAGTTTGGTAATTTATCGCCTTTGAAGTATCGGCCTGAAATTGCTGAGGCCTAATGGTAACAGAAGATTTACGCGGACACATTTCCACTTGGGGCTGCACATCTGGGGGAGTAAAGCCCGGAGGATACTGGAGCCCATCCTCGCCTTCCTCCTCAATATTTGTTACAGGGCTCCTTCCCTTATCCTTTCCGCCAATTAAGAGCTGAGTTAACTGGGTTATCATGCTTCATTGGGATTCCTCCATTTTGTCCATCAACTTCTGCTGAATTTTTTCAAGTTGTTCCTTCATTTGTTGCTGGAGCTGATCCTGCATGTCTTTTTGAAATTGCTCGAGCTTTTCTAATCTTTGATCCATATTCTTTGATTTCGCTCTTGTACCGTAATGGGGCTGGGTTGGCTGGTTGGTTTCCAGGTTAACTGAAGAATAATTTTAATTGATTAGGCTCTTTTGGTGGATTTTAGTGCATATGATGAGATTAATGCAAATGCATGAGATGAATGCAAAAAGAGACGTTGATTCTGATTCAATTCCATTTAGAATAATTTACTAGAAGACAAATTTCTTTACATAAAGCGGATATATATATACGGCTTTGCCCTCATACTCCAGGCGAAGACATCTTCTCCTTCTTCAATTGGATGCTAAGATAAATCTTGCGAATTCTTCAAAAGGGGTATCTCCTCTACCTCCCTTTTTACTTGATCCTGGTTATAATCCAACGTCTGCGCATCCTCGTAAGGGTTATCAGCTTCTTTAAGGAGGTTGAAATGTCAGAAACTCTTGAATAATCAGCTTAACCTTGAGGCACGAAGTAAAGTCATGTATTCCTCCATCACCCTTCTAGCGTTTCTTGGAATATATTCAAGCAGCCGTGTTATCTTCCACTTTATCAAGAAACCCATTTCCCATGATAAACTTTCTGTCTAGCAACCGAATACGAAACGCCTCTTTATAATGGAATGCCATGTAATTGTAATGCCATGCAATCAGAGTAAAACACAAAAAGTCAGTAACAATTAAATACAATACAACCAAGAAATAGTAAAAACTCCTAATTAGGTGTCTACTAAGGTTCAAAGTAATTCTACCTAGGGTGGGTTCCTAAGGTTCACTATATGAGGTTTTGGCTTCTAGAGCAAGGGTACCCGAACCAGCAGATTCCTCGATCCTCACCCATTATAGGCTCATATGGACCAAGTTCGGTTCAGGGGAATACATTTCCCTATGGCTGCACGGAGATGAAAATCTCACGAAGACATAGGTACAAATGTATTCCGAAAGCGATCCACTATCCTACACGGAGGTGAAAACCTCACGAAGGACTAGTTTCTCACTTCCACTTAGAGGGGTAAAATTGACCATGAAATGCAAAAATGCAAATAAACCGACAAACTTAAACCAACCAAACAAGCATATGACAATTAAAACTAATGAATGCAAAGAGAAAATCAGGTTTTAAAACAACTTTAATTTTCGACAAAAAAGACAAAAGATAATCAATTCATGGCTCGACTCTCTAATGGTCCCCAGTGGAGTCGCCAAGCAGTCGAAACCATTTTTTTGAAAACAAAAATAAGTTATCGACTTTGAAAATAAAAATTGGAGTCGCCACCGATCCTTGATTAAGGTGTGATCTGCTCACCTTAAAAACAATTTTGGCCTGCGAAATTTGAGAAAACAGGTTCGAGAGTCAGTTACGCACGAGGAAGGGTTAGCACCCTCGTAACGCCCAAAAATCGGTACCAAATTGATTATTTAATGTCTTGATGTGAAAAGATTTTAAATAGAAAATTTTAACCCGTGAATGGATCTAAAATGATAAAACATTCTCATTTCAAAGAAATAAAACACCACACCCAGTAAGTTAGGGCACAATATTTTATATCTTCAAAATACCAAATATTTCTTTTTGTTTTAGAAATTCTTATTTCGAGATAACGAAATGTCACGACCAGTAAGTTAGGACCCGACATTTTGAATTCCCGAGAATAAGGTTTTATTTGAAAATTGCAAATTTATTGTAAAATAAATACTTAGCTCGTTAAATTCATCGAAAAATGATCACGATCCAAAGAAGTTAGGACACGATCTTTCTCGAGAACCATGATTGCTAAATATTTAAAAATAAAATAAAACGATTTTAATGCTTTGTGAAGCAAAAATAGATTTTCTTTAAAAGTATGATAAAACGCTAATGCGTAACATGAAATCATTACTCTAATTTAAAATATACCTATATATGTATACAAAAATTATAAAAGAACATAATCATAAAATATAATGAGTTGTCATAAAAATAAAAACGTAAGCATAATATATTAATAATTATGAAAATATAGGTATATATGTATATATAAAATATATGGAAAATATATTTATAAAAGTTTTGAATAATATATATATATATATATATATATAAACATGTATAAACATATATAGATTATAAAATATGGAAAGCATATGAATATTATAAAATAAAAATGTATATACGTATGTATATAAAATAATAATAATAAAGTATATAAAAGTGTTTAAAATATATACATATAAATATAAATATTATCACATAAATGCGCATATAATATATGCATAATAATAATATAATATAACAATAATAATAAATGCTAATAATAATATAGTAATAAACGATTTAACAGTAATAAAAAAACAAGAACAAATTAAGGATTAATATTGAAAATAAATAGAATTTAAAGGCTGAATTTAAAGATATAAAACACTAAAAGGACTAAATTAAAATGCATAGCAGTAGGAGGATTAAAAGGAAATTAATCCCATCTTCCAAAACGCTGCGCAACAGCACGAACCAAATTGAAACAGTAGTAAAAGATTTTGCGAAATTTAAAAGAAATAAAAAAACAATTTTCAAGCACTGTAAAAACAAAAGGGATCAATTGCACAAATTATCCATTTTAAGAATGCCCTATAAAAGCCAATTTTAAAACCCTAAAATTTTTTTCCCTCTGCCCTTTTGAAGCAACGCCGCAGCGCTCCCTCTACCGTTCCAGTCTCCTCCCACGTCCGACCAGATGACGAAGAAACGAGGACGTTTTCTGACGGCCCTCGCAACAGTAAGCCCTCCTCTTCTTTTCTCTCTTTATCCCTTTTGTTTATTCAATGTTTTTTTTAAAGAACAAAAACAAAAGAAAAACAAAAATCTAACGCCAATAAAGAATAAGAACCAAAGAAGAAAATCAAGAATCCTTCACCTTTTAAAATCTTTTGCTTTTCTGTTTTATTTTATTTTATTTTATTTTATTTTTCAATACAAATTTTTTTTTACAGATTTTTCCTTTGCTTTTTATAAAAATAAAAAAACCTTTACAATCTACAATATTTTCGGTTTCTTCTCTTGCCATTCGTGGTTGTGGTGCATTACAGTGCGTGCGTGTGTGGGACTTGCTATGACGTGGGCGTTGTTGTGAGGGAAGAGCATTAGGCGATTCTTGGGCGGCTTGCTAACTCGCTAGGGTTTCGATTTTGTTTTGTTTGGGCCACTCTGTAATTGGGTCAAAAAAATGGGCTTATAATTCGGTTATTGGGTCGGGGTGTTATTGGATTTAAAACTGGGTCTGTAATTTATTGTATTTTTATTTTAAGGTTTATGTATTTGGGCCCGGGCTAAAATGGCCTATTACAGATGCCCCTCTTTGCTTGTTATCGTGTAACGGGAACAGAGCAAAGACTTTAAGATGACCAATTTTGCCCGGGCATACTGGACCTTAGCGCTTTTCTTTTTCAAGTAGCCTCATTCCAACCTACTGCATCTTCAGAGGTATAGGGATTGGTGCTTCAATCCACTCCACTGCAACGTTAGGGAGATAGGACTTGTCTTGTAACTTCTCAAAAGAACAAAATTTGCTATCTTTAGTCTGCTCCATTGCAACTTCAGGGAGATATGACTTGTAGCTTCAATTTATTCCACTGAAAGTTGACGCGACCTGCTCCTTTGCAATTCATAGAGATAAGATCCGTGGTGTTAATCCGCTCCACTGCAACTTCAGGGAAATAGGATTATCTTCTTCAATATATCCAATTACAATGTCGAGGAAACAAGATCCGCCGTCATCAGTCTACTCCACTCATCGCTAGGAGATAAGATCGCTATTCTTCAATCGATTCCTTTGTCGACCAAGGAGATAGAATTATCGCTTCAATGTACTCCACCGTAACTCCGTGGAGGTAAAATCGCCATCTTCGATCTGCTCCACTAATGCTTAGGGAAATAAGATCTGAAATCTTCAATCTATTCCACTGCCAACCAGGGGGATAGAATTACTGGCTTCAATGTACTCCACTGTAACCCCAGGGAGGTAAAATTCGTCATCTTCGATCTGCTCCACTACCGCTTAAAGAGATAAGATCTCAAATCTTCAATCTATTCCGCGCCAACCGGGAGATAGAATTATCGCTTCAATGTACTCCATCGTAACCTCGTGGAGGTAAAATCGCCATCTTTGATCTACTCTACTAATGCCTAAGGATATAAGATCCGAAATCTTCAATCTATTCCATCGCCAACAAGGGAGATAGAATTATCGGCTTCAATGTACTCCACTCAGTAACCACGGGAGGTAAAATCGCCATATTCGATCCGCTCCACTACCGCTTAAGGAGATAAGATCTCAAATCTTCAATCTATTCACGCCAACCGTGGAGATAGAATTATCGGCTTCAATGTACTCCATCAGTAACCTCGTGGAGGTAAAATCGCCATCTTTGATCTACTCTACTAATGCCTAAGGAGATAAGATCTGAAATCTTCAATCTATTCCATCGCCAACCGTGGAGATAGAATTACTAGCTTCAATGTACTCCACTTGTAACCACAGGAGGTAAAATCGCCATCTTCGATCCGCTTCACTAATGCCTAGGAGATAAGATCTGAAATCTTCAATCTATTCCATCGCCAACCGGGAGATAGAATTACGGCTTCAATGTACTCCACTCGTAACCACGTGGAGGTAAAATCGCCATCTTCGATCCGCTCCACTAATGTCTAGGAGATAAGATCCAAATCTTCAATCTATTCCATTGTCAACCGTGGAGATAGAATTAGCATCTTCGATCTACTTATTGTCGATGCGGGAAGGCAAGATCTGCTACTTTCACCGATCCGTTCTCCGGAGAACATGACCGTATAATGAACTTAATTATGCCTAATGATTAGGATGGCATGATCAAAATGAATCAAATGCTCCTAACTAGACATGTGTGAATGGTGTTTGCATGAATGCAAAATTTTACTCTCCAAGAATGATCCCGCTTAGGTTGTCATTACTCAAGTTTATTAAAGTCGATCACCGACGTGCTACAACGTCTTTTGCTCGATCACATCTCCAAATAAACGCTTGATCAAATTTCTCTCATTTGTAAACCTCAAAGTTTCATCCTTTGGGACGTAAAATTTGTACCATCTTTCTCCCATGCAGAACCCAAGGGTAGAAAATTTTGGTCTTTTCTCAATCCTCATCTATCGCAATTCAAGGATGCAAAATGTGAAGCTCTTTGGTCTTTCATACCAATCTCAGGGTGTCATACCCAAATGTCTATGCACAAATGAATGATTCTTCTCTCCAAAGAAACCCCTTTTTATTACTTGGTGATTATTGCTTGCTTGTTCATCTAAGCCTTGCCACCAACCTATCATCCTGTCATTTTGTTCAATGTTTTTGACAACAAAATCAAAAAGAAAGTCCTAATTTAGACTTTTCCTTCTCAGATTTCCAACCTTTAAACCTGGTGCGTTTTAAACAACAGTCCTGTTTCAGGCTCCTATATTGTTTAGAAACTTCTAGAGTAATATGCAAAACTTCCCTTGTGAAAGTTTTATTAGTCCATTAATCATTATTCCAATACAACATGCTTGTAAAAAGCTCATAACAATGGATAAGAATAAAGTTAGTTTTGAGCATAGCTCGAAATGAATAAATTATCAAAAATAGTAAAGAAAGATAACAAAGAAATTGATTGGGAATGCGTATCTTGGAAAAGAATGAAGTATTCCAAGAATAACAAATTCAAAATAAATAGTATGGAGACGAGGTGCCCCAGATGTCGCAGCTTGAACTTCTCTGTACAAACTTCTTGAAGACCATTTTGAGTTTGACATGTGTTTAGGAGATCTACATTACTCTGTCGATGCCCCAAGATGTCGCGTACCCTCTCCTGCTGACTAAGGCATATCAAGATCACAGCATGTCCCATTCTAATCAACATTTGAGCTGCTCTGATTACCCCATGCCCATTTTGACCAATATTTGAGCCGCCCTTTTCGGGTTTTCAACTCAAATCCCTTTGGTCTAAGCGCCCTTCTTGGTTTTCACCTTAGCCTCTCCATTTTACTTTTTCCATTTTCATTTTTATTTTTCACATCTTTTTTCTTCTTTTTTTTGTGACTCAAAGTGCCCTTTGCGTGTTTTACCTTGGTCCTCTCCTTCTTTAAGCGAAGCATTTCTTAATTGATTCGAGTTTACGAGATTAGACAAGTTTTACTATCCGTCTCACTCAAAATCAGTGCTCCTCCAAAAAAGGTCTTCTTTACAATATAAGGACATTCCTACTTTGGCACTCATTTTTCTCTAAAATCCTTTTGTAGAGGAAGGATATTTTTCAATACCAGGTTTCCCTCGTGGATTTTTCTGGGACGAACCTTTTTGTTGTAAGCTCGCATCATCCGTTTTTGGTACATCTGACCGTGACGAATAGCCTTTTTCCTTCAATTAAGTTCAACTGATCTTATCGAGATTGGATCTTCATCCTACTTCAGCTCAGCCAATACCCGGAGAAAAAGAATTTCAACTTCAATGGAAAACTGTGATAAGCTAAAGAGAAAGGCATTGCCCCAGCGGGGTTCTTTTTCTTTTTTTTCTTTTTCCTTTTTTTTTTTTTTTTTTTTTTTTTTCTCTTTTTTTTGGATTGAATCTACACTTATAGGATTAGGCAAGTCCTGGTCATCTCTTTCAATTAGAATCAATATTATTCCAGATAAGGTCTTCCCCATAACTTTCACTTTCATTTTGTATGCGAAAGATCTTCTTTGGCATCAGGTTTCTCTCATAGAGCCTTTTGGGCTAAATTTAACTATGACAAGAAAATTTTAGATCTTCCTCTTCAATTAGGATCAAATCTAACAAAAATACGAAAAAAATTACAACTTGACTTCCGCGGAATAAGCCAGAGAAGAAGGTATTGCCCCGGTAAAGAATTCTAACTACATCGTTCATGATGTGAATCTTGAACATACTGCAGATTTTTGACGTTGTGCTGTTGCTCAAATTACAATATCAGTACTTAACTCGGGCACGTCCTGGTATGACCATGCGATAACATCTTTGAACTCTCGAAGTAACTTAACAAGGTCTTGCTTCATTTCTCCGGTTATGCATGTTCTCTTAAAGTCACAATCTCTATTGTCTCTTCAGGAGGTAAAATTTGCTCTCTTTTTGCTCTACCATCCTCAATAAGTCTAGAGATAGGCTACGATCTATGTCATCTTCAAAGTCAGGAGATCCCTCTAAACACATGTCTTGTTCAAAAAGATATTCTAAATCTGTAGCAGTGTCATTCATGTCATTGATATCTGAGGGCCCATAATAAATATCAAAGAATATACAAAAGAATATATAGATTTATGAAGAACTATCTATACAATATGATTATGAATGAATGAATGATGTGGAAGAAAATCCAAAAGAATGAAAGAATAACTATTCAGATAGACTGAAAGAATATTGGTTCAAAAATGATCGCAAGGATGCATTTCATTAAAATAACGACATTTAGACATGAGCCTACTTCACAAAGGAATTCTTATTGCCTCTAGGCTAAAAGCAACAAGTGTGTTTTGAACATTGCTCTAAATAAGCCCTAAATACTACAAATATTTCTTCCACAGTTCGATTGTTTAAAACACTCCCAGGTTTACAAAGGTGGATATCTAATAAGGTCCCTTTTCGATTGTGTCTTCATCTATGACATTGATGTGAACACTTCCCAACATCTCTTCATACATCGCATTCACCTTATTTTCAATCTTGATTGGGTAGCGGATTTTCTGCATTAGATGAGTCACCCAACTTGACAATACCCATGTTGATGAATTTTTCAACTAGCTTTTTGAAGGTAATGTAATTCTCTATTGAGTGCCCCGTAATTCCTGCGTGGTAGTCACATTGCGCGTTCGCATCATACCACTTAGGATACAGAGGTTGTGGAGGTTTTAAGTAATGAGGAGCAACAACATGCGCATCGAACAAGCTTTGATACAACGCCTTATAGGACATCGGAATTGGTGTGAACTGGAGCTTCTCAGTACCTGGCTTCACACTTGATTCTTGTCTTGATGAACCCTGCTGATTAGTAACCACCTTTCTTGGTTGATTCACCGTAATCGATTTGCTGTACGTGTTCACGCTGTTCACCTCATTTTCTTCTTCCTTTGGGGTTTGATTTCCATTATTTCCTCCAAGATCAATCTTTCCGCTCCTAATAGCACTCTCAATCATCTCACCACTCATAACTATGTCGAAAAGCTTTTGTGGCACTTCCCAACATATGTGTGATGAATGGGGTCTTCAACGATTATAAAGAGCATCACCACTTCTCTTTCAAGGAGCGGTGGTTGGACCTGAATCGCAACCTCCCTCCATCTCTCGAGCGCATCGCCTAAAACCTTCATTCAACTTCTTCTCCATGTTTTGCAAAGTAATTACATCAGAACCATTTCGCCACATGATCAGATCGCTTCATAAAAGCTCGTGCCAAATCCCTCCAAGAACTAATCTTAGCACGGCTCAATTGATTATACCATTTAGAAGCGCCCGTGAGGCTATCCCAAAACAAGGTATCAATAATCGCTCATTATTGACATACCCAGCCATTCGTCTACAAAACATGGTAATGTGGGCCTCAGGGCAACTAGTCCCATTATACTTCTCGAATCCTGGCATTTTGAACTTGTGAGGTAGCACCAAATCCGGTACCAAACTCAGATCTTTAGCATCAATCCCACCATATCTCTCAAGACTTTCCATTGCCTTGAACTTCTCTTGACCCACTTCCATCTTTCTTCAAATTGAATATTATTTTGATTCTGATTTAAATTTAATAATTATCGAATCTTGATTAATTGCAATTTCATCTCATAAAAAAAAACTAACCAAATTAAATATTGAATTATTTAAGTTTAATGAAATTTTAACCAATATATTAAAACATAATTGAAGTAACCAACTTTAGTGTGAGACAATAATTTATACAAAAATTTTTAGAACCATTTGTAATGATCTGTAGACGCATATCTATTTAATTTAAAATTATTTAAATAGAAATAACCATGTTAGACAAATTTATCGAGACCAATTATTGAAATGATAAACATTCTTAATCTAATATCAAAAATATAAAAATAGATAATCTTAAAAGTGATGAAATATTAATCAAAAGTTATAAATAATTTTAAAATATCAATAATAATGTAAATTATAAGATCAAAAATAATTATACAAATATATGATTATAAAAACAAATATAAATGAATAAATTAATAAATAATAATTATTATATATTATAATATATATATAAAATTATAAATTTATAATTTTAAATATATATATTATAAAATGATATAAAAATGATAATAACATAAAAGTAAGATAATAATAAATATAAATAATCATAAATTATATAATATAATATAATATATTAAAATTAATAATATATTATAAAATATAGTAATAAATAATAATATAATATATATATATAAATATTAAAATAATATAAATAAAATATAAATAAATATGTAATAAAAATAAAAGAACAGATATAATAATATAAATATAAATAAAGACTGAATAATATAATAATATATAAATATAAATATACATTCAAATAGGAATAATTGAAAAATTAATTATATTCAATAAACGTAAATTAAAACTTACATATAAATTAATCAAAGTATGATAAAATTAATTAAATAAAAGCATAAACTAATAATTTTACTATAAAATAGATTACCATTAATAAAGTATCATTTAAGAACTTAAAACTATATAATTATAAATTAATTCAATAAAAAGCAAGCAAATCAAGATCAATAACCATATAATCAAACATTACTTAAATCTTTAATTTTATAATGATTTAAGAATTTAACTAAAATAACTACAATATTGAAACTATTTTCTTTCATATAGCTATAACAATCTTTTTTACACTTATGTTGAAATCTGCAATAAATTATAACAGCAAAGATAGAACAAGAAACTCATATTACAATTTATACTGTTTTGCGAATTCTAACTGTTAAATATGTTATTTTTATTAAGTTTTTTGATTTAAAACATTCGAATTATGTTTAATACTTTCATTTAATAATGGTCTAATCAGCTAATGCGTTTGTCAATCGTAATCTGTTACCTATATGATTTTCTAATATTAGCCAATGCTTGCGCAACTGCTAGTCTATATTATTTGTCACTTTAATGCAATTGACATATGCGCTTCTTAAGTATGCAATGAATGATCTACGTATAAATCTTTAATGATTTCACTTTAAATCATGTATGTTGTTAGTTTAAAATATATACATATAAATATAAATATTATCACATAAATGCGCATATAATATATGCATAATAATAATATAATATAACAATAATAATAAATGCTAATAATAATATAGTAATAAACGATTTAACAGTAATAAAAAACAAGAACAAATTAAGGATTAATATTGAAAATAAATAGAATTTAAAGGCTGAATTTAAAGATATAAAACACTAAAAGGACTAAATTAAAATGCATAGCAGTGAGGAGGATTAAAAGGAAATTAATCCTATCTTCCAAAACGCATGCAACAACACGAACCAAATTGAAACAGTAGTAAAAGATTTTGCGAAATTTAAAAGAAGTAAAAAACAATTTTAAAGCACTGTAAAAACAAAAGGGATCAATTGCACAAATTATCCATTTTAAGAATGCCCTATAAAAGCCAATTTTAAAACCCTAAAATTATTTTCCCTCTGCCCTTTTGAAGCAACGCCGCAGCGCTCCCTCTACCGTTCCAGTCTCCTCCCACGTCCGACCAGATGATAAAAGAAACGAGGACGTTTTCCGACGGCCCTCGCAACAGTAAGCCCTCCTCTTCTTTTCTCTCTTTATCCCTTTTGTTTATTCAATGTTTTTTTTAAAGAACAAAAACAAAAGAAAAACAAAAATCTAACGCCAACAGTAACAAGAACCAAAGAAGAAAATCAAGAATCCTTCACCTTTTAAAATCTTTTGCTTTTCTGTTTTCTTTTATTTTATTTTATTTTTCAATACAAATTTTTTTTTACAGATTTTTCCTTTGCTTTTTATAAAAATTAAAAAACCTTTACAATCTACAATATTTTCGGTTTCTTCTCTTGCTTGCTGCTCGTGGTTGTGGTCATTACAGTGCGTGCGTGTGTGGGACTTGCTACGACGTGGGCGTTGTTGTGAGGAAGAACGTGGGCGATTCTTGGCGCTTGCTAACTGCTAGGGTTTCGATTTTGTTTTGTTTGGGCCACTCTGTAATTGGGTCAAAAAAATGGGCTTATAATTCGGTTATTGGGTCGGGGTGTTATTGGGTTTAAAACTGGGTCTGTAATTTATTGTATTTTTATTTTAAGGTTTATGTATTTGGGCCCGGGCTAAAATGGCCTATTACATACTCGATATTTAGGATCTTCGAGAGAATCGAGCCGTAACGTATTGGGTTCCGATTTCCTTCGTTGAATCTAAATAATTGAAACTATTCTTTATAAAACATAACTAAAAACTTGTTATTGGGAATTCAACACGTCGTGTCCTAACGCATTGGACATGACATGTTGTTTACTCGAGACAAGGATTTTTCGTATAAATACAATGTTCAATGTTTAACATTTGAAGAAATTGTACCCTAACGTATTGGGTTGCAATTTTTTCATATGACTTAAACAATCGAACACCCTTTTAAACTTTATTATGCAAGTTTTTAGACAAGCTCATTTCTGAAGAGGTAAGATATCGTGCCCTAATGCATTGGGTATGACATTTTCTCCTTCTAAAATGAGTGAGTCTTAACAAGTAACTCGATTTATAAGTTTTTAAAACAAAGGATCGTATTTTAAATCTCTTCAAAGTTTTCAATTTTCAACATTAAGACATTAACTAATCAACTAGGTACCAATTTTGGGCGTTACGAGGGTGTTAACCCTTCCTCGTACGTAACCGACTCCCGAGCCTATTTTTCTGAATTTCGTAGGCCAAAATCATTGTTTTAATAAAATTAAATAATTTATTAAAAATAACCACTTTTTAAGGTGATCCGATCACACCTTATCAAAAAAGGATTTTCGTTTTTATTTTTCAAAACCAAAGTCGACCCTGTTTTTCATCAAAATAATGGTGTCAACATGGTGAATTTGTTCTATTTGGTTTTTGAGTTTGTATTGTAAGAGTTGATTTTACTTTGAAAGTTGTTTTAATTGGTTTGGTTAAATTAGGGGAGGGTCGAGCCACATTAACGTTCCTTCAACAATTTAAGAATTTCATATTTGCCGATTTGTTTGTCGGTAAGTTTCGATTTGGGATTTTGTTTCAAAATTTATTTGACGTAACGTCGGCTTTGGTTGTTAGTTTTAGCGATTTGATTGCGAATAAATCGTCTAATTGGTCAAGTGAATGTCATTTTTAGGTTCCGAGATCATCATTGTTGTTTCTACATCAAAATCAAATCAGGTGTATAATGAAAACCCGAGAATTCTGTGAATGGCAAAAGTTGGAATTGAGGTTTTTCGACAACACACAATTGTGTGCCAAGCCGTGTGAGGCATTGACTTGGGTCACGCAGGCGTGTAACACAGTCGTGTAAGGCCACACGTGTGTGTGAGCCAAAATTTTGAAATTTCCCCTAGCGCTGTAAAAGCTGTTCGGATCGAACATAAGCCTTTCATAGGATTTGTATGTTATAGATTGAGCTGTTAAACTTTGCATCTGATGGTCTATTAGCCTATATTGCACTTCTATTTGGGATGCGCTTAAAGTATGTGATTTATACATATATGATCTGTGTTCTGTTAATTTGGACGGTATATTTTTGTATTACTTTGTTAGATGAGAACATGTGATATCCGATTATTTTGATTTGTTTAATACTGATTATGTTACATAACCATGCATTTGACTTCATGGCAAAATTGATATGATCCATTGAGGTTTGATAAATCTGTTTCATAAAGCATGGACTACCATGCCTTCTGCTTTTTGTTATCATATGACAGCATGTTCTACATGCTTATCATTTTGATTCTGTATATACATGCCATGCATGACACATTGCATAGAGTATGAGATAATGTGAAAGGAGGAAGTTTTTAACAGTTTAATGATCTGCACTATCTAGTGGTTTATCCACAATTCTGTTTGACAACTTGTCTGCAATTATGGTGACTTGACCATATACATCTGTTCTGGCAACTTTGCTGCAATATAATGACTTGACCACATATATCTAATATGTCAGTTTAATTGCAAATTGATAAGTCATCGTTGACATGTAACCCGAGGTGGCGGGTCATCGTTGTTGGGCAACCTGAGATGACTTAACTGGTGTGTTTTTGGTTGGACGAGTTCTAGGGAATTCTATCTTGGTGTGTAGCGGAGTTGGGTAGGAAGTTTTTTGAAAAATTTGCATTATGATTTCTGAAAAATACTACATTGGCATAATCATATATTCTCTGTTCTGTCTGTGTGATCGATTTGGAATTCTTCGTAATACTCTGATTTGTATATTGGGTTTTGTTTGATCTTTGTGTGAGATTAGTTATACACTGAGTTTTATAGCTTACCTCTTTTGTTTTGTCTAACTTTTTAGATCATCTTTTGACGTAGAACCAGACAACCTGTGGGAGTTTGAATTGTGTTTGCACTGAGTTATAATACGGTGATTTTTGTAATTATTTGTTTTGGACTTTTGGGTTTGTACTCAGTAATCTGTTTTTGAACTTGTTTTGAGTTTTTCTTTGATTCGTTGGAAATTTATATTTTTAAATGTGAAACTATAAAACCTCATGTCAACCAAACGGATTTCAATTTTCAAACCTAAACTTTGAAAAGGGATTTTCCGATGCAAATTAAGTAACGTTTTTAAGTGTTTTTTGTGAACGAATCAAATAGCTTTTAAAGAATGTTTGCTATATTCGTATTTTCTAAACGCGTATGAAATCAATTTTTCAATGAATTGATGTAACTCCTTCAGATTTGACCATAATGTTTAGACCAAATTTGGAGTGTTATGATTATCCACTCTCCTTCCACTCCTTGGCCAGTCCGTTTGGATATCAAGAGCAGTCAATAGCTCTAAATTTTTGGCATTGACATGGTCTCCACACAAGTGTTCCAACAGTACTTTTACCATCTGTTAATTAGAAAATTCATGTAAATAACAGTTCTATTGTATTCATAAATCAATCAATCACTGATACAAACACTACACCAAAACAGGCTTTTAGCGGCGTTTTTTAAAGCCTTTAGCGGCGCTTTTTAACGCCGCTAAAAGTATTTGCGGCGCTTTTGAAAGTGCCGCAAAAAACGCCACTGTTGACAACGCCACTAACGTTTACGGCGTTTTTAAAAATAAACGCCGCTAAAGAGCAAGACCTTTAGCGGCGCTTCCACCACAAACGCCACTAAAGAACAAGACCTTTAGCGGCGCTTCTACCACAAACGCCGTTAAAGAACAAGACCTTTAGCAGCGCTTCTAACACAAACGCCGCTAAAGAACAATACCTTTAGCGGCGCTTCTAACACAAACGCCACTAAAGATCATGACCTTTAGCGGCGCTTCTACAACAAACGCCACTATAAAGAGGACTTTTAGTGGCTCTTTTTGACAAACGCCACTATAAAGAGGACTTTTAGTGGCTCTTTTTGACAAACGCCGCTAAAAACATGACTTTTAAAAAAATATTTTAATTAAATAATATTTATTTCTATGATAAATATTATATTATGTTTTTGAAATTTAAACTTTAAACTATATACTTTTAAAGATAAAAATATTAATTAAATTAAAATTTCTATTAAAATTTTAACTTTAAAGCTAAATATAAAAATTAATAAATTTAAATTTAGAATTAAAATATTATGTTTAAATAAATGAGCACCTAAAATTCCAATCAATCCTAACAAATAATAAATTCACATATCTACCATATTTTTTTTAAATTCACGTCAATATTATAAAATTAAAGAAACCAAATTATACTAAATTAAAATCAAATGATAACAAAGGGACTAAAACTATAATCAGACTGTAATAAAAATCAATCATTCTTGCCTGAAATGATGAAAATATCCAGAGTCAAACACATTTCTATCCCGTAGGAAATGAGAAAAGTAACTAATTAGAAGGATAATTCAAACAAATCCTAAATCCAAAGATTCAAAGTTAACATTGCAAACAGGTGCACCATTTTAAGAGGATCATCCAAATCTCTAAGTGCATCAATAAATGTTGGATACCTAAAATATCAAACACATTTAGATGCCTACACCAAGAAGAATGCGTCCTATGATCAACATTATGATCAACATTGTGATATTCACCGCACCTGCATTGCTAGCTCCTCCTAGGAAGAAGCTGACTGCACCAACAAGGATGCTGGCTCGACGTCCTTTGTTTCTAGTAACATAGGAGGCTCCAAATGTAGAAACAAGGCTTGCAAAGTAGAGCGAAGACTTAAAAAGTGTGAGGAGTTGGTTGTCATATTTGCAGTAGTCAGTTTTAGCACACACGTTTCTATCATAAGCACACACGTTTTAGCAATTTTACAAACAAGAAAAAAAATAGCTTTTCTTCTTAGCTCACACTTGCAGTGCTAGAAACTGAGTAAAAGAGCATTGATAATAATTGTCATTAAGACTCCATTCTTATCTTTTATAGTTAAAAGAAAACAAAAAAACAAATAAGCATTGTTCATCTAAGTAGACCAGAAACATCCTTGGCAAGCAAAAGCATTTGTGAGTGCCAAGATAATTCTACATATGTCAAAAAGCCTGCAACTGGAGCTTATTGCTGCATAGCAGAAAGCCTTTAATGTTCATCACAGTGAGAGACAAAGATGGATCAAAATTTTTCAGAGTACATGGACTTACCTTATATTTTAACCCCAATATATATTTTGGTGGGGGGTTGAATCTTATAAAAAGACCAATACTTTCTTGAAACTTCAAAATCCTCTACTGTCTTCAACATGTTTGCTGATTCAGCCTTTAGATGCTACCATTCTCAGTCAATATGCACCATAAAAACATGAAATTAATAACCTGGGTATATATATAATTTATATGTACATGGAATTAATCCAATAGGACAATAATGTTAAACGACCAGAAAAAGATATTCTCAACATCGATCATACGACCAGAGCAGCAATTCGGATGGTTAAACGACAAACAGATTCCCATTCTTAAAAGTCATTTTTCTTCGACTCTTGAAAAACTCAAAAGCAATATATAGCAACAAACAACATATATCAACAATCATAAACACAAATCCAGCAGAAACATTAAGGAATCAAGATTTCATAGCTTCGGATATGTCATAAAATGGGGTTTTGTTGAGAAGAAATTCGGACAGTTAAACAACACCTGAATTCCCATTCTTAAAAATGTTTCTCTTCGACTTTTGTAAAACTCAAAAGCAATATACAGCAACAAACAGCATATATCGACAACCATAAACACAAATTCAGCAGAATCAGTAAGGAATCAAGATTTTATAACGTCAGAAATGTTGTAAACTGGGTTTTGTCGAGAAGCAATTGAGACAGTTAAACAAAACCCGTATTCCCGTTTTTCAAAGACATTTCTCTTCGATTTTTGAAAAACTCAAAGCAATATACAGCAATATTTCCAATAAGCTAATTTAAGCAGATTTTTTAAAAAATAAATCGAGAAAGGAGAGATATCAAAGTGCTTACGAGTATGAAACATGTCGGTAGCATGGAAATGAAGCTCAATAAATTCCTCGAAGCAACTTCCATGGAGGAAGAGAGATTTTTGGATTTTGCTAAAAGTCCAGCGAGACTGTGATTGTTATATGTTTATAAAAAATCCAGTGATCAACCGAAATTAATCTATTCATCAAAATGATTGCAATTAACTGAGTTAAAACATGATTTTTTTTTCTTTTCTTGCAGATATCTAAAGTTTTTTATACCTTCCCAAATGGTGAAACAAGCTGGTGAAGTGCTGTAATTCTGTCTCCTAATTTTTCTTTCCTCACCTGCCATATAACATATATTTATGTATATATATATATATACAAGTCAAAAAAGAAGAAAAATTAGGTGATTAATTTACTATTTTACTTTCACTTAAACTATATTCTCTTTTTCATACATTAATAGAATATGATAGTTACAGCAAAAAAAAAAAAGAATCATCCCTCTAGAAATCGACACCCCACAAGTATTTTGTGTATGTGTGTGTGTCATATATATATGCTTGTGAGTGTGCATGTGCATGCAATCTGTATTGAGATAAAAAAACATATATTTAATTATATAAAAATTATGGTAAAAGTATCATGGAAGTCCCTATACTAAAAGTTGAATTACATTTTGCCATTTGAATTCAAATGGTTTAATTTAAACACTCATTCAACAGCTATTACCTAAAATGCTACCACTTTTGAGGTATAAAACCAGCGGAAGTCTAAATGAACAAAGTCCTAAGCCAATCAAAACCAAGTCACCAAGAAATGAAAAGAACAATATGTTCTTATCCTTTCGAAACAGTGACCAAATACAATGAATTCAAAGGGTTGTTCTTTTCATATCTGCTTATCAACCAAATACGCCAGCAGAAAAGCTTGAAATTTGAATGGATCAAATGAAACATAAATCTAATGTAAAACACACCTGGAGAAAGCTTGAAAGAAGAGCTTTGATGAGATTTTCTGGTGTGAGCTCTGGCTGACGCTGCTGATATCTTCCTTCTAACTTCCCCCTTATCGTCCCTCAAAACCCAATAATCTGTAAAACGAAGAGATAAATATAGTAGACAACACATACCTGTGGCTCAATAGCATGTGTATTCACAATGACACGTTTAATATCTGGTAACTCAGTGTAATGCTGCAGAAAACATGTTACATTTAATAAAGAGATACTATTAATTCAGTGTAGAAAATCACACCAATGAAAAATGTACTAATCTTAATAATAATTACCTGCAGAGCTCGGACATAGAGACCAGCTTTCTCACAGAGTTGTGCAACGCGAGGACGGTCATATTGACTGAACATGCCATTAGCTAAAATGGCATCAGCAACATTTGGAAAAGTAACTAGATTGATTTCCAAGACCTGAATAGAAAAGAATGGAACTAAATATATGCTCTTTTCAAAAGAAAGAAAAATAAAACCAAAACTAGATTAGCATAATCAGCACAACAAGGAAATAACCTTAGTTTGTAGAAAAGCATGCTCAGGCAGATTAGGCTTCAAAACATCCAATAGAAATGCTGTAGCCTCCCGTATCAAGTTCCTCTGAAATCAAAAGGCAGAGATCCAAAGAAATCAATCTCTTGAATTTCGTATAGAAAAAGTTGGTTATTTTGACAACCAATTCATCAGCTGTAAACCTGAAGAAAAAGATCAGTAATGGTGTTGTAATCAACTGGGCAACCTCCCTCCATTTGAGACATCATCAATGCAAAATTTACAGCTCCCTGCAAGTAAAACAACAATTGATAATTCATCTCCCTTTAAAAACCTAATTTCCCCATGGAAATTACACATCCAATCTCACCAAAAAGTCCATAATACTAACACCTATTGATCAGCACAACATATATTAAGAAAAACTCTTAATTTAATAAAAATATTCATAAAACTAACTTAAAAGCTTTTAATGAAAATACATAATATGTTTGAACATATTTATCTATTGTTTGGCTGACTCAAAAATTAAAAAACTTCAATACTTCAAACACTAAACACTGGAGAAAATAGAAACAAACCTGTGGATCTGTACGAAGAATTGTTTGCAGAAGGAATAAGTAATCAGGAGCAGACCCAACCTGAGCAAACAGATGTAACCTGAGCGTACCCAAGTTTTGCATAATTCTAGGGTTTTCTTTAAGTGACCATACGAATCAATACAAATGTAACCTAAAGAACCATTGAATTGGCATTCGTAAGGAAAATTAGATAGCGAAAGCCCAAAAAATTTATTTTATCCCTCCCTCCCTTTGACACGAACAAGGCCTTTGTCTACCTTGAGGAGTCGAAGTACTGCTTGGGTTCTGTTGCTTTGCAAAGCTAAGTGCATGGGGCTAAACCCAGTTTGGTTTAGCTTTCTTGCAAATGATGGCTTTAAGTTGATCATCTCCATCATAAAATCTACATGCAATGGGTTGTCTAGAAAAGGGACATGATCAATACGTTAATTACGTATGAATCTTTTTGAATTAACTCACTCAAGGCGTTAATATTCCCTGTTTTTGCAGCCTCTTATCATTCTCCAATCCATAACGCAGCAAGTTTTCAAGTTACTGAAAACTGATATATGAAATTTGCAAGAAAAGACCAGAGAATTTTAAAGAATAATATAGAAAAGGTTGAAGGAAGTGTGAAACCAAAGATCAGATCCGGGTGGAAGGACAGGTTCATGCATGATCTTCATGGCAGCACGTGGTCAGAAATATTAAAAAGATCAAATAAAATGAAGTACGAAGGACAAAATTACCAAAAATAAAAAATATATAAAAGAGATTAATGATTATTTTAATTTAATGAAAAGATTTTTTCAGAGATATATAAAAAGGAATTTTATGACTTGAAATTTTTGGCATTCAAATGTCACATGACCCTTTGGGTTTTTTTTTTTCTTTAAACAGTACAGTCAGACGAGATTGTATAGGAAAGATTTTATGGTTAAAATTTGATTAATTCAAATAATGACAATTAGTGTGCAAATAAGAGAAAACTAATAACAACCAAAATCATCAAGGGTTGGATAAAGATGTCAGAAAAAGCAACATTCCTTTTGAATGGATTACATTTATCATCTATTAGTATAAAATAGCAATAACAATAAAATTAAATATTATAATGTGAGAAAAAATCGAAACATAGCGTTTATTTTTCTTAACAAAAGGGCAAAAAATTTAGGCAAAGAATGACAACAATTGAAAAAAAGTATTTAATATTCGGTATCGACATCACTACTAATATAACAAAACTTGCTTAAATGTTTATATTTTATTTAAGAGTGATTAAATACTAAAGTTACATATTTTATGTAATTAATTTGGTATATTTATGAGAATGCACCACTAATTTTGCCATATTTATTGAATTTTGTGCAGGAATGTAATTTGGGGCTAAATAGAAGAAAAAGGAAACAATTGGGCTGAATTGAAGAAAGAAGCGAAAAAGGAGGGTCAAAGAAGAATTTTTCCAAGATTAATTAGCTAAAATTTTTGAGTTAGTGGGAGAATATTTTGGGATTTATTTTATTTTGGGATATTTTTTCCTTAATTTCCTATGACTAGTTGGCTACTAATTTAGTAAATCAACTAGTATAAATAGAGCTTGTATTTCATCATTTCATCAATCAAAAAAATATTTTAGCTTTTGTCTTTCAATTCTCTCCTTTCTCACGTAGCCTTTGTTATTTCTTAGCTTGTTTTCCTTCAATTTTAATAGTTCCAGTAGCCAACCATCCATTTCACCTTTATTTTCAACTTTTCACAAATTTATTTATTATCTTTAGTTTCTTTAACTTTCAATTCCTAAAACTTCCAGCTTGTTACTAGTTACCATTTACAATTTTTTTTCAAATTCCCTTTTTCAACCACCCCACTTTAGTATATTCCAACTCCCATACTCAATCACATCACCCACCTTTTCACCCATTTACCTTAATTAATTTTTCAAATACCAACATGTCACAAACCTTAGCCAACTAAACCTATTTTCAGCTTTAGGTCGAAATTAACCTCGTCAAAACCCGTGAGTTACGAACCCGAGCCATTTAACTCCTAAAATTCTAGTACTTATTACTTCTCCGGATTAAGAGTATGATTTTGTCAGCTCATAAAGTCAGATCAACGCTAAGTCAAAAAAGACATTGTTTGATTTGGTGTGATTAGACGTACAGTTAGAATTTCGAAAAGAATGTTTCTAATCGGTTTTCTGTGAACACATTGGCGTGCCAAGTGGAGGCTGTTGTTTGGTTCCGTCAAGGGAAGTAGTAATCGGATTTAAATGTCCCACGCGGTTGAGGGCATTGGTTCGAGCTAGGCTCTTCTAGAACGCAAAGCTGCCAGAGTTCTAAATCACGAACGTTTCGTGGTTGTTCGATAGGTAAGAATTAGTTATTGGACGTTCCATAACTAATTTACACAAGGAGGAGTTGGTGTCCGAGGCGTCCTTGGTAGCTATAACTAGCTTATTGGAAAAGAGGAGTTCATCCAATTTCGAGGATCGGTACAAAGACGAGGAAAATTCGTGTCTAAAGCTGAGTTCATTCTAATTAATTCTTCTTAATATTTATTTCACGATTTTTATTATTCTGTTTTCAACCTTTACTTTTGACGTTATTTTCTGTTAATTTCAGGTTTTCAAATTTTTATCCTCCCAAACGTCTTGGACACGACAGCTGCCCCAACATAAATCTGGTCAAGCGAGCAACAATTTACAGTAAACCAGTCTCTGAGGGATCGACCCTACTCCCTATACTGCATAATTTGCAAACTAAGGCGTAGGTTTATATTGGTGGATTCGACACCCATCAGTTTTGGCGCCGTTGCCGGGGATTGGCAACACTCACAATTGTTTAAATCATCTTCATGACCAGATCTTCATCCGAAAATCTTGAATACGACCCAGAGATCGAAAAATCAGCACGAGCACAACGAAAAGAGCGGAAGTTCTTAAACGTGTAGAAGCAATTCAACGTGGAAAACAAGTCGAAGTGGTTGAACCTGAGACCAAACCACTTTGTGAAACAAAAGAGGTAAGAGACAACCTCGGTGAACAAGAAAGGATGGCGAACCGAACCATTCGACAACTAGTCGCTACTCCCAACGAGCAAACACCGTTATGCATCAGCTATCCAGTCGGAGAAACCCCGTTCGAGTTGAAGTCAGGCCTGATTCACCTTTTGCCCACTTTTCGAGGCTTGAAGAATGAGAATCCACATACCCACTTGAGAGAATTCCACATGGTGCGCTCAAGCATGAAACCAGGAGTAATGTAGAAGATGAAATTAAACTTCGGGCCTTTCCTTTTTCTTTAGTTGATACAGCAAGAGAATAGTTATTTTACTTACCCCCTGGTTCTATTACAACGTGGGATGACTTATCACGTGTTTTTCTTGACAAATTTTTCCCAGCATCGCGAGCAGCTGAACTTAGGAGAGACATAGTGGGAATTCGCCAAATGGAGAGTGAATCGCTCTACGACTATTGGGAGCGATACAAAAAATTGTGTGCAAATTGTCCTCAACACGGTTTGACCGAACAATCACTTCTTCAATATTTCTACGAGGGTTTGCTCCCTATGGAAATGAAGATGATTGAAGTTGCAAGTGGAGGGGCGCTTGTCAATATGACTCCTCAAAGGGCAAGAGAACTGATATCCACTATGGCAGCAAATTCTCAATAGTATCGGCCAAATTCAGAACCCATAAGACGGGTTAATGGGGTAAACGTTTCATCCTTAGAAGATAAATTGGATAAGCTCACTAATGTTGTTCAATCTATGCTTACAGAAAAGAAGAATCGGACCCAACTGTGTGGAATTTGTACTACGTCTGAACATCCGACGGATTTATGCCCAATCCTTAACGAAAATTTAACGGCACATGTCGACGCTGTCGGAGGTTTTCCGGGACCTCCACAAAGACGTTATGATCCTTTCTCCAACAGTTACAATCCCGGGTGGAAGGATCATCCCAACTTGAGTTACGGAACTAACCCCCGATATAATCCATCGTACCAACCAAGACCACCGCAACTACCACCCAAGCCGAGCACATCTCTAGAAGCTATTGTGGAAAGACTTGCCGTCGACGCTATAAAATATCAACAGAAGACAGATGCATCAATTCAGGAGTTAACTAATCAAGTTAGTAAACTCTCGATGACAGTTAATTGTTTGGAATCTCAAGGTAAATTACCTTCCCAGACAAAGTCGAATCCTCGGCAGAATGCAAGTGCAATAACTCTTTGTAGCAGAAAAGTTCTGGAAATAGTTCCAGACAAAAGTCATGGGCAAGACAACGAACGGGAAAAACAGATCTCTGATCCAAAAGCCAGTCCGGAATCAGAAATTCAGAAACCAGTTGTGGTGCCACCTCTTTTTCCAGGGAGACTCGCGAAAGATAAGAAAGAAAAGGAGGAAAAAGAAATCCTCGAAACGTTCAGGAAAGTGGAGGTGAATATCCCTTTGCTCGATGCCACCAAACAAATTCCTCGTTACGCGAAATTTCTCAAGGAATTGTGCACTAGCAAAAGGAGGTTAATAGGTAACGAAAGAGTAAATGTAGGAGAAAATGTCTCCGCAGTACTACAAAAGAAAGTTCCGTCTAAATACAAGGACCAATGTATGTTTGCTATTTCCTGTGAGATAGGTAATGTAGGCATTAAGAAAGCCATGCGTGACTCAGGGGCTTCCATTAATGTTATGCCTTATCCTATATATAAGTTGATTAACGCGGGTCCTTTGAAAAAGACAGGAGTAATAATCCAGTTGGCAGACAGATCAGTCATCTATCCCGAAGGATTGCTTGAAGACGTCCTTATTAAAGTTAACGAATTAGTTTTCCCTGCAGATTTCTACATTATTAATATGGAGGACGATAACTCAACTAATTCATCTGATATTTTGCTTGGAAGGCCATTCTTAAGTACCGCAAGCGCAAAAATTGATGTTCAGAGTGGAATATTGACAATGGAGTTTGATGGCGAAATCGTGAAATTCAATGTCTACGAAGCCATGAGTCATCCTAACTCATTGTCAAATATTTCCAGTATCGATAGTATAGATTGTTTAACTCAAAATTATTCGAATATCATGACTTTGATGAGTTAGAAGCATCCTTCTGAAGCATTGACATGGATGTATTGAGTCGTCTCGAGGAGTTAGCAGTTATGGAAGATCCGTTGCGAGAAATTGTCAAACACTTGGAGACGCAACCATCATTGATGAGTCGAGGTAACTATCTTGAACTACTACCTTCCCAAGTTAAAATGTTTCCTTCAATTTTGTAGCCACCAACATTGGAGCTTAAAGCATTACCAGACCACTTCAAGTATGTCTTTTTGGGAGAGAAATACACCTTACCGGTAATAGTGTCAAACAGACTAACCAAAGACGAGGAGGAAAGTCTAGTTCGAGTTCTGAAGGATTATAAGAAAGCTATTGGTTGGACAATAGCCGACATAAAAGGGCTAAGTCCATCCACTTGTATGCACAGAATTTCCATAGAAGATAACACGAAACCAAAGAGAGATGCTCAGAGGCGCCTTAATCCACCCATGACGGAGGTAGTAAAGAAGGAAATCCAGAAAATGTTAGATGCTGGAATGATATACCCGATCTCTGACAGTGATTGGGTTAGCCCGGTTCATGTCGTGCCCAAGAAAACTGGCGCGACAGTGGTGCAAAATTCATCAGGAGAGCTAGTTCCTACTCGAGTCCAGAATGGATGGAGGGTTTGCATCAATTACAGAAAGTTGAATGCAGCTACCCGGAAGGACCATTTCCCACTTCCCTTCATCGATCAAATGCTCGAGCGATTAGCTGATAAGACCCATTATTGTTGTCTTGATGGATATTCAGGATTTTTCCAAATTTCGGTGGCGCCTGAAGATCAAGACAAAACAACTTTCACGTGCCCCTTTGGAACGTTTGCGTATAGACGAATGCCGTTTGGACTCTGTAATGCTCCGGCCACCTTCCAGAGATGCATGGTAAGCATATTCTCTGATTACATCGAGAAAATCATTGAAGTCTTCATGGATGACTTCACAGTGTACGGTAACTCTTTTAATGAATGTCTCGATAATCTTGCTAAGATATTACAAAGATGCCTAGAATTTAATCTTGTTTTAAATTATGAAAAATGTCATTTCATGGTTGGCAGGATTAATTTTAGGTCATATAGTTTCCTCAGAAGGTATTGAGGTCGATAAAGCAAAAACGGATATTATTAACTCATTACCTTACCCCACATCTGTGAGGGAAATTCGTTCATTTCTTGGACATGCAGGATTTTACAGATGATTCATAAAAGACTTCTCAAAGATCGCGCAACCGCTTTACAGTCTGTTACAAAAGGATAAAGAATTTAAATTTGACCAGACTTGTAAAGATGCATTTGACGTACTGAAGCAGAAATTAGTCTCCGCCCCCATAATGCAACCACCGAATTGGAACTTCCCGTTTGAAATCATGTGTGATGCAAGTGATCGAAGTGTGGGAGCTGTTCTTGGCCAAAGAATAGGGAAAGAGCCTCATGTTATCTACTACGCTTCGAAAACTTTGGATGCTACCCAAAGCAATTACACAACCACTGAGAAAGAATTACTAGCTGTTGTGTTTGCTTTGGATAAATTTAGATCTTACTTGTTAGGAACTAAAGTGATTATCTTTTCTGATCATGCAGCTTTAAAGTATTTAATAGGGAAGAAGGAGGCAAAACCTCGACTGATTAGATGGATTCTGCTCCTACAAGAGTTTGATTTTGAAATTAGAGATAAGAAGGGATGCGAAAACTTAGTAGCTGACCATCTGAGTCGATTACCGATTCCAGCAGATGACACACCATTGAAAGACAACTTCCCAGATGAAAACCTGTTTTCAGCCAATGCGGTTCATCCTTGGTACGCAGACATAGTAAACTATCTCGTCACAGGTACTATACTTTCAGAAGTACCAAGGTCCAGAAAAGATAAAATTAAAAAGGATGCTCGATATTACATTTGGGACGATCCTTACCTATGGAAGCATTGCTCCGATCAGGTAATTCAACGGTGTGTAGCAGAAACAGAGGTATGGAACTCCACGAGCATTAATCAGTGATAGAGGAACTCATTTTTGCAATAAGCTCGTAAGTGCACTTATGGAGAAGTACGGAGTGACTCAACGAATTTCTACCGCTTACCATCCACAGACAAACGGACAGGCTGAAGTGTCGAATCGAGAAATCAAGTCCATCTTGGAGAAGACTGTTAAACCAAACAGAAAGGATTGGAGCTTGAGATTGAATGACGCACTTTCGGCTTATAGGACAGCTTACAAGGGACCAATCGGCATGTCACCTTATCGACTCGTTTTTGGTAAACCGTGCCATCTCCCGGTCGAGTTAGAGCATAAAGCATTTTGGGCAGTTAAACAATGTAATATGGAGATGCAGACCGAAGGAAGAGCTCGAAAGTTGGACATTCAAGAACTCAAGGAAATTAGAAACGATGCATATGAAAATGCTCGAGTTTATAAAGAAAAGACGAAGGCGTTCCATGATAAGATGATCACTAGGAAGCAGTTTTCATTAGGACAAAAAGTTCTCCTATACGACTCCACCTTAAAAATCTTCGCTGGTAAGCTTCGATCCAAATGGATAGGTCCATTTACTATCACTAATCTATTCTCAAATGGTACAGTGGAAATTCAAAGCGAAGAAACCCGAAAGTGCTTTAAGGTGAATGGTCAACGACTGAAACCCTTCTACGAGAATTTTCAAATACACACAGTTGAGCAGATTGTTCTCGAAGAGCCTAAAATTTGAATAACAGGTCGTCGAGCTAACGACGTTAAAAACAGCGCTGTTGGGAGGCAACCCAAATTTTCTTTTCCTTTATGCAAATAAAATTTTTGGTAAAATGGAAAATGAAAATGCATGTCGAGGATTAGTTCTGTCTAAGGAAAGACTTGGTACTTAAGTATGTCCATTGTGACTCACCTCTCTTTCCTGGGAACTTACTTGGAGCATTTATCACGACTATGTTACCAAATCTCGTAATCTTAGTTTTTAATAATTTATTTCTTGAGTTTATAGCTTAGCTAATAAATTTGAAAAGAAAAAAATTTTAATTTTCCTATTATTATTATTTAATTTTACTATTTTATTTTATTTTTGTAGGAAAACATTCCAAGACAAAATTAAATTCTACATGTCAACCCACAAAATTCTTTTTATTTCAGCCAAGGCCCACTCTACCTACGAGACCAACCTCCACGACATTGAAATACATGGGGAGTTTCTTTTTTCTCTCTTTCTCCTACTTATCTTTACTTTTATTCTTTGAATTACATTGGGACAATGTAAAATAAGTAGGGGGGAGGGAAACATAAATTGGTTCTAATTTGCTTATCTGTCATCGCTATTTTTGCATGTTTGCTTGTTTGCCTACCTTTTATCATATGTTTTTATTATTTTGTCAAAAAAAAGAGAATAAATACTCCTCTGATACAAATGTTAAGAGCGAAAATTTAGGGTTGTATATCGAATTGAGTAACCGGAATGTGGTGCTTGGGTTGTCATCACATCTCGCGTAAAAAGGTTCATGTGGTTGCCCAATTTCTTTGCACTCACTCCGCTAACAAGTTATCATGAGTAGGGCGAAATAACCCGCTTAGAGACGTTCGAATTGAGTAACCGGAACATGGTGCTTGGGTTGTCATCATGTCTCGCGTAAAAAAATTCGATAATGTCCTAAGTACAAAAATAAATAAATAAATAAATAAAATAAATTAGGGGTAGGCCTATCATGCTATAATAAATTCCAAAATATATTTACTTACTTCTTAGGCTAGGCTATTTGAGATGTTAATGTGCTAGGATTAAATTGTTGAAATGTGCAAACCATGGGGATCAAGTCCTATTTTGGAGAAAATTTTTTCCTTTTGCAGATACATACAAAATGCTCGAGGACTACCATAAGCTAAGTAGGGGGAATTGATTAAATACTAAAGTTACATATTTTATGTAATTAATTTGGTATATTTATGAGAATGCACAACTAATTTTGCCATATTTATTGAATTTTATGCAGGAATGTAATTTGGGGCTAAATAGAAGAAAAAGGAAACAATTGGGCTGAATTGAAGAAAGAAGCAAAAAAGGAGGGCCAAAGAAGAATTTTTCCAAGATTAATTAGCTGAAATTTTTGAGTTAGTGGGAGAATATTTTGGGATTTATTTTATTTTGGGATATTTTTTCCTTAATTTCCTATGACTAGTTGGCTCCTAATTTAGTAAATCAACTAGTACAAATAGAGCTTGTATTGTTCATCATTTCATCAATCAAAAAAATATTTTAGCTTTTGTCTTTCAATTCTCTCCTTTTTCACGTAGCCTTTGTTATTTCTTAGCTTGTTTTCCTTCAATTTTAATAGTTCCAGTAGCCAACCATCCATTTCACCTTTATTTTTAACTTTTCACAAATTTATTTATTGTCTTTAGTTTCTTTAACTTTCAATTCCTAAAACTTCCAGCTTGTTACTATTTACCATTTACAATTTTTTTTCAAATTCCCTTTTTCAACCACCCTACTTTAATATATTCCAACTCCCATACTCAATCACATCACCCACCTTTTCACCCATTTACCTTAATTAATTTTTCAAATACCAACATGTCCCAAACCTTAGCCAACTAAACCCATTTTTAGCTTTAGGCTGAAATTAACCTCGTCAAAACCCGTGAGTTACGAACCCGAGCCATTTAACTCCTAAAATTCCAGTACTTATTACTTCTCCGGATTAATAGTATGATTTTGTCAGCTCATAAAGTCAGATCAACGCTAAGTCAAAAAAGACGTCGTTTGATTTGGTGTGATTAGACGTACAGTTGGAATTCCAAAAAGAACGTTTCTAATCAGTTTTCTGTGAACACATTGGCGTGCCAAGTGGAGGCTGCTGTTTGGTTCTGTCAAGGGAAGTAGTAACCGGATTTAAATGTCCCACGCGGTTGAGGGCATTGGTTTGAGCCAGGCTCTTCTAGAACGCAAAGCTGCCGGAGTTCTAAATCACGAACGTTTCGTGGTTGTTCGATCGGTAAGAATTAGTTATTGGACGTTCCATAACTAATTTACACAAGGAGGAGTTGGTGTCCGAGGCATCCTTGGTAGCTATAACTAGCTTATTGGAAAAGAGTTCATCCAATTTCGAGGATCGGTACAAAGACGAGGAAAATTCGTGTCTAAAGCTGAGCTCATTCTAATTAATTCTTCTTAATATTTATTTCACGATTTTTATTATTCTGTTTTCAACCTTTACTTTTGACGTTATTTTCTATTAATTTCAGGTTTTCAAATTTTTATCCCCCCAAACGTCTTGGGCACGACAGCTTCCCCAACATAAATCTGGTCAAGCGAGCAACAATTTACAGTAAACCAGTCTCTGAGGGATCGACCCTACTCCCTATACTGCATAATTTGCAAACTAAGGCGTAGGTTTATATTGGTGGATTCGACACCCATCAAAGAGTTAGAAAAATGTATAGGAAATTCTAGTTACATTTATAAAATAAATAAAGAAGAAAAGAGAGCGGAACAACAGTTCACAAAGATAATTTAAATGATTTTCATTTTTGGAATAAATTGTTAAAATTTTATCATTAGAGTCTCCCTTAGTTATATGTTTTTACTATGGTGTTTAATTGGTTTTAATTTATGGGTAATCCATAAGAATAATTATTTAATTATGAATTTGATTCTATTTTGGTTATTAATTTTTTGATTTATTTGAATAGTTTAGTTATTCTCTCATTAGCTACTATTAGATGAATTATAAAATGTTAATGTGGGCTTTTTTGTTATTGGCATAATAATAAATTTAGCTTTTAATATATATACATTTTATCAATTTGATCATAAATCTAAAAAATTAAAAAATTAATTCTCAACGGTTACAAAATTTATCAATTTAGTTCTAATTCTAAAAGTTAAAAAGCGAAATTTAAAAAAATAATTTTGATAAAAACTTATAAAATTTAACAATCTAAAAGTATAAATAAAATACCAAAACATATGTATTAAAAAAATAAAAAAACGATATCAAATGATCCAAAAAGAAATGAATTGATAGGTATTAAAGAGAGATAAAGTTTGATATCCTCATAAGACATAAAATCAACAAACTTGTCTCTCTTGGTTTAGTTCAGCTCATATTTTCAATTCATGCACTAGATTGTTTTTGGAATTTTTGTTCACTGCAGCTCATATGTTCAATTCATGAACCAGATTTCCCAAGACTTTGGTTGTTTGACCAATGTATTTGGGTTACCTAAGTTAGGAAGTTACAAATGTTATGTCCAAGTCAGAAAAAAAACAAAGCGAGAAAAAGTCTTTTCTAGGCTTTTCATTTCATAAAAAAATTTAACATTGCATTGTTTTCACTAAAGAGGAGATTTTTAGTGATTTATTGTCAATGTCGCCTCTAAAAGCTTCAGGTGAGGATGGTCTAAGAGCAGTTTTCTATCAACGTTTCTGGCATATCTTGGGAGATGAAGTAGCTGGTTATTGTATCAGTTTTTTAAACGGTGAGTTTCCTATAAACCTTATTAATCATATGCATATTGTCTTAATTCCAAAAGTTAAGAGTCCTCGCAGCATGATGAATTTTCATCCCTTAAGCCTTTGTAACGTATTGTATAAGATTGCTTCAAAGGCTTTGGTGAATAGGTTTCAAGAAGTTCTTCAGTTTTGCATTGATGAGGCACAAAGCGCATTTGTGTCGGGGCGTCTTCTTTCTAATAATATTGTGGCCGCTTATGAGATTTTCCATTCCATGAAAAATAGAAGATTTGGTAAATAAAGGTCATTTGCTCTCAAGTTGGATATGAGCAAGGAATACGACCGTGTTGAGTGACGGTTCATTAAATAGAAGTTATTGAAAATGGGTTTCTCAGTCAATTAGGTGGAACATATTATGCGGTTCTTCACATCAGTTACTTACTCGGTTGTGGTTAATGGGAGGGTGGGAGATAAGTTTACGCTGTCTCTGGGTTTTTGACAGGGAGATCATTTGAGTCCATATCTGTTCTTAGTTTGTGGTAAGGGCCTTTCGACTTTGCTTAGGTTGGCAGAAAATAGTGGTGCGATAAAGGGAGCAAGGGTGGTGAGAGGGGCCCCAAGGGTTACTCATTTATTGTTTGCAAATGACAGTCTCATTTTTAGGGATGCCACGACAATGAGAGCATCGAATGTCTTGAAAGTGCTTTAATCATATGCCAAGTGTTCTGGTCAGTTGGTCAATTTTGAAAAATCTAGAGTTTTCTTTAGTTCAAATGTAGGCATGGGGAATAGGTTAGATGTGGAGAGAATTTGGGGGGTTCATCATGCTGATAATTGGGAGAAATACTTGGGTTTACCTTGTATGGTTGGCTGGAACAAGAAGTGGGCTTTTGTTAGCCTAAGGGATAAAAGTCAAAGTCAGATATCTTCTTAGAGTACGAGGCTGTTATCTATGGGTGGCAAGGAGGTTTTCATCAAATCCATTCTCCAAGCAATTCCAACATATGCTATGATGTGTTTTTTGTTGCCAAGAACTTTTTGTAAAGAAATTGAAGGTATTCTAGCTAAGTTTTGGTGGCAGAAGGCGGCTGACAAGAGAGGCATCCATTGGTGTACTTGGTCATTTTTAAGTAATCTAAAGGATGATGGAGGGATGGGGTTTAGGGATCTTACAAAGTTTAATGTCACTTTACTAGCGAAACAGGGGTGGAGAATTTTAATGCATCCTACGTCCTTGATGGCACGTATTCTAAAGGCTATATACTTTCCTAATACAAGATTTTTTAGTGCTCAATTAGGTTACAAACCATCACTCGTTTGGAGGTGCATTTGGAGTGCAAGGAAATTAATTGAGATGGGGCTTAAATGGAATGTAGGGATAGGTGAAAGCATTAATATTTGGGAGGACTGTTGGGTGCCAAGGTCTTTACTTGGAAGAGTTTAAACTTCTAAATCAGGTAATATTGAGAGGGTGTCTGTGCTTATTTTACCAAATGGAATAGGTTGGAATTAGAATTTGATTGACTTACTTTTTGTAGCTACGGATGCAATCCTCATTCAATATATTCCTTTGCTGTATGTTCCTAAAGAGGATTGTCTCGTGTGGGGCAGTGAATGTTCAGGTATCTACTCTGTTCATAGTGGTTATCGTTTATTACTCCAATAGCCGACTTTTTTTATCATCTAGGCATGAAGTTTCCAAGCAAATTTGGGCAACTAGGTGTCCCCCGAAAATCAAAATAGCTTTGTGGAAATTTGTTCATAGTTTTGTAGCCACTAGATCATGCCTATACAATAGAAGAGTTGCAAATAACCCAAGTTGTCCGAGGTGTAATGTTGATCACGAGACGAATAACCCATTGCATGTGGTTAGTGCTCAAATGGATTTCCATGAATGGCTTTCTTGGATATTGAAGATGCATCATACAACAAAACATAATGAAATTTGTGTTACACTGTGGGCTATATGGTTTGCCAGGAATCGTATGGTGCATGAGGGAACAAACCAGAATGTGGGTGAGATTGTTATCTTCATTCGCACTATTGTGTGAAATTGGTCTCTGTGATATCTATAAATAATGGTGTAGTTTTCGACATTCAAGTTCAGTGGTCTCCGCCACCTGTAGGGGTGGTCAAAATAAATGTTGATGTTGGGATTAGATTAAATCAAAAGACAGCTGCAGCAGGGGTTGTGATTCAAGATGAAAATAGGGAAATTTTTTGGGCTTGTTACAAAATCATTTACCTTGTTCTTTCGGTCTTTGCAGCAGAAGCTGTTACGATGATACACGAGCTTCGATTTGCTAAAGAGTTGGGTTTTTTGTCAATAGTAGTTGAGGGAGATTCAAGATCTGTTATTAGGAAGATTAATAACCATAAACAGGATTTCTCGGATATAAGTGCTCTTACATGGTCCGCAAAGGAGTTTCAGGCCTACGCCTTCCATTTCATTGGCAGATCTAGGAACAAAACAGTGCATGCGATGGCGCAAGAGGGATTAAGTTGAGGCGAGGATGACTACTGGGTCGAAGATGCTCCGGCATTGGTAAAAGCAGGGCTGCAGAAGATTGTCGTCTTCATAAACCTCCATAGAACTGTTGGTTTTCTTCGAAGGGTTGTGAGGATTTGAGTTCTGATGACTCTATTTCTTGTTTGGTAGCTCTTTATCCAGTATTGTTAATGATATTGTTTGAGCAATTACCGGTCGGAATCCCACGACTGAGGGATTCATTTTAGTGTTTTCCTTGTAACTGTTGGTTTTTTTAATTTTTTTTCTTTGTTACATTCTTCAATAAAGAGGCCGGCTTTTGAGTTAAAAAAAGTCTCTCTATATTTTTAAAATAAGAAAATTTTAACAAAATTATTTTGTAATAGTTTAAAAAATTATTAATAGTTTTAGAGAATTTTAATTAAATAATATGATATTAATCTAAAATACAAAACTTAGTTGGATTTAAGCCAACTTGATTTTTTACTATATTCACGAAGGTGGAACTAATTTAAAGTGAGCATAATACAAATGGTGTTAACTACTCTTCTTATTCAGTGGGGTTTGGAGGTATGTTATTGAATATTAAAGAATGAACTTATAATTGAAGTTTTAGAATTAGAACTAAATTGATAAATTTTATAAGTATTGAGGACTAAATTTATTAATTTTTTAGAATTTAAATGAAAATAAAAATATTGTAAGCATTAATAAAAAGTGACTCAATTATTTGATTTCAAAAGATTAAATGACTAAATCAAAAAATTAATAGTTGAGTGACCAAAATAAAATTGAAGGCATAATTGAATGATTGCTCTTGTAGTTTACCCTTAATTTATTTAGTATGCTTATCGACATTTTTATTATTAAATTTCATTTACATTATGAAAGTAAGGTTTATTTGTCTACATGGAATACTCTCGTGTGTAAGTTATTTATATTTTAATTCAAATTTAATTTATTAACTTTAATATTATATTTATATTTTTAATATATTTGAAACAATGATATATAACACTTGTATCTAATTTGGAGAACTGATCGAACAAGTAGCACCATATTTATAGTCGAGACAACCTGATCGATTTGACATTCAATAAATAAGCATTTGAACACAAGTTTTAAAGAATATAAAAATAATTCCAGGCACTTACGAATCAATATATGGACTTCATCGCCAAAAAGATGGGTGTGAAATTGAACACATATGGTTCTTGTGATATAGGGCTGCGACGTTTAAGTTCAGAAGGGTTGCTTAGAGATAGTTATAGTAAATGGTTATTTGGTTTCTTAAGAAACCTTGGTACAACGTCACCTCTGTTGATTGAGTTGTGGGCAGTTTTTTATGGGCTCTCACTCTCCTAGAATAAGGGCTATCGGCACATTGTTCTTGAGATATTGTTCTTGAGATATAAGAACTTATGAATATATGTTTTCGGAATGCAAGAACACGAAATCGTACTCCAGGATGGATTCCCAACCAGCCGAATCCCAAAGGGGATTGCGATTCTGCCCTAATTGAACTCCAAGATAGTTTTCCCCAAATTTCGGCAATCAAATTTTACCCAAAAAGAGTATGGATGAATCGGCAAGAACCCTAGAAATTGTGGATTTTTTTTGGCCGATTCTTTAAGATAGAAAAATGCTGGAAACACAATAAGAACAGCTAATAGATTAGATAAAGATTCAACACAAGCAGAAATAAAGAAAAGAAATTGACAGCAAGCAAATAAAAGAAAAGTCCTAAGAAGCCTTGAAATCCCGAAAGATCTCACAACTCCCTTTAAACGGCTCTAATCTCCCCTCCAAACAATATCAATGGCAAGAAGAAGGTTGAAGATGGCTCCCACAATCAAAAGATTGTTAAAACAACTTCTAAAGAAAACTCTAGAGAGAATTCTGGGAGAAAACTCAAGGAGAATTCTGCACTTAAACAAATCTGAAATTTTAATATAATTGAGAAGTGAATAACAAGGTGGCCGGCCAAGCCTTTATATAGCCCTCTCAAGTGTTTTCCTAATCTAATTAGAAAACTAAAAATAAAAAAACTCCTAATTATTTTAATATGGAAATTCGGCCAAGGGTTTTTAATTGGGCCTCTTGGACTGAATATTTACATAAAAATTTAAACTAAGTATTTAAACAAATAAAACTTTACAAATTGGGCCACTTTGACAATTTGGCCTGATTTTCAAGTAAGTATGGTTTGTCTTCTTGTTTGGGCTTGGAATCATATTATTGGGCCTTGCCTTCAAGAACTTGGGCTTGTGATCCATCTCCTACCGAAATTGGCTCGTTGATGCTCGTAACGGAGATACAATGCGCTTTGGCTGCAAGATTCGGTTTCTTGGACCAAGATTTCCAAGATTTGAAATCTTGATTTTCTTGATTCTTGAAATCGCTCCAAACAACAAAATTGGGCCAAGATTCGGTTTCTTGATTTTCTTGAAAACAAGAAAGTGAATCTTGATTTTCTCTTTCTTTCGTGTATGCATCTAAGGCCTTTGTGACTCGCATCATTCCCCCCTTCCTCAAAAATATTCGTCCTCGAATCTGACAAATCAAATGGACTCGACTTTTCTCGATCGAACGGGACTAATGGCAATTGAATCCACTGAAAAGAATAGCCATGAGTTAGTAAATAGCAACGCAAACAAACTTGTAGCCCAATCATAAGCATAACAAAACAAGTATAACGCATGCGAATGGACAGATTCAGATTACCATGCAAACAAGCTAATTTACTCACCAATGCCTCGTCAAATATTCGAAACAAAGATGAACATGTTTTAAGGCATTCAGTCGTCTCAAATTGTTTCCACAAACCATGAATAAATTGCGAGTAATAAATCAAATGGTAAACATAATCGTCACAAGCAGGTATTTGAAAAGATTCACACGGTTCACAGAGTTGCACAATCATACCATGCATTAATCGACGGACTATAGATTCACTCACGCATGCATCTTAAAAATTATCAAAAACAATAATTTTTTTATCAACCATCAAAATAGATATATCATCAATAAGCAAGATGGGACAGTCAAGCATGTTTCGATCTAAATGTTTTACAGAAGCTAACTCATCAACACGATCTTTGTCACTACCCGAGGAGTACAGAAGTGTTTCAAAAGTTTCAAGCATCTTACCTTTATCAGGAGAAGAATAAGGGTCGATTTTAACTTTTCCATTTAATACAAACCTTCGCTAATTGGGGGCATAGTGTAGTCGAAGCTCCGTTGTTGAGTTAACCTTTGTCAAATGGAACTCAAACTTCATGTACAACCACAGAAACTGCTTAAGGCACGAATATAAATTGAAAACAAATTTTGCAAATTTCGTTACCTTATTCACCAAAACAGATTTGCAGAAATTCGAGAATTTTACACAAGGCAAATCAAGAGAATAACAACTCATGCTTCCTTTCGTAATGACTTTATCAACCATAATCAAAGAGTAACAATTAATCAGAACAAAATGAAGGGATCTTTTAATAACTAAGTCACTAAAAGTTTTATCAATAATTTTCAAATCTGCACAAGACTCAGTGGCTAAAATTTCCTTACCTCGCTTACCTTTAGCCTCATGTAGTGTGATTTCATCTTCAACCTTGCCTATGTTGATCGTATGAAAGCGTCTTTCATCGGAAAGGTATTGAAGTTGAAAGTTATCATTCGGTATTTCGGGAACCTGAAAAGTAGCAACACAAGAAAAATTCATATCTTGGTTAGTGGAAACATTCCTCACTACCCTTTCCTCGTCTTTTTCTTTTGTTTCTTCAATTTCTTTTTCAATTTTCTTGTTTGTTTCACATTCCTTTCCACTCTCAATCTCTTTTTGCTCTTTTTCCTTCTCTTTTTCTTTTTTGATTTCTTTTTGTGTCTTCCTTTCATTACAAGATAGAGATGTTACAAATGAATCAGAACGAAAAGGCTCTCATTGGGTATGTACGGAATGACTTGCATACGAACAATGATCCCCTTGGAGAACTTCACTCTCGAAACTTTCTTTGCATCGTCTTGAATTCCTCGTTGAATAGGAGTCATAATAGGAATCTCTTCTGGAATATTCGTTGGATGTTCGTCTTCTTGGCACTCTCATTTCTGCCCTTTCACTTGAATTAAGTTGTTCTCGTTGGGCTCTTTGCTCCACCCGCATCTCATTGATAGTAGCACTCAATGTTCGAAGTATGGTAGCCCGTTCGTCTAACTGTTGTTGGATCATTTTAAGTTTATCATGGACATAATTTATTATCACCTTGACCAATCCTAGACATTTTCAAAAATCTACAAAATAAACACTCAACACTCAAAAAAGAAAGTTAGCAAACCTCACCATTAATCACTCAAAAAGAAAAATCAAATTCTCAACGAGGTAGAACTCAGTCTTGTGAGTTCTTTAGTAGAGTCTATATCAACAAATTAGAAAGTGTATGAACCGAAACTACCAAAGAGTCCTAATTTGCACTAGGATGCCAAAAACTGACGAGACACCAATTGATTCGTGTTGCACCGAGGAAGAATTGTGCACACATTTAAATCCTACTAACACAAGAAACAAGAAGGTGTTAGATATTGTAAAGGGAGAATAAAAAAGCAAAGAAATGAAAACTACAGCTAAGAATCAATAAAAATTGCTAAAATCGAAAAACCCGAAAAACTACGGAGTAACTTGACAACTTCGTTCGAGATGTTCCCGATCTCCAAAAATCATGAAATTAAATTTGGAGTGTCCTCAAATATTGAATTTTTGATCTAGAAAGTTTGGGCACCAAATTCAACCCGCTGAATATTTGTTAAAATTTTTATTGGATTTCGTCTTTTTCCAATTTTTTGACTTTTTCAACTGATTTTTTTGCGGGAAATATTTTTTTTATATTCAATAACAGTGCCAAAAATATGTATGTAAAATTTCAGATCAATCGGAAAATGTTTACCCACTCAAATGAATTTTTTTCAAAAATTTTTCTTGGAAAAACTATTGTTTGTGCTTTAAAAAATTGAGATAAGTTTAGAAATCAACCAAGAACACCCAAAACGCCCAAAATCTGATACCAAATGATAGGAGGTTGCGCGTAGACCAAGATCGAGTTGCCAAGTCACGAGAAAACTCCTACAAGGCTCTAAACGAACAGATCTGAAATCAAAATAAAGAATAAGATTAAAACTAATCAGATCTGAAATAAAAATCCCCAAAAACAACTAAGAACAGCCAAGAATCAAAGAACTTATGAATAGATGTTTTCGGAATGCAAGAACACGAAATCGTACTCCAAGATGGATTCCCAACCAGCCGAATCCCAAAGGAGATTGCGATTCTGCCCTAATTGAACCCCAAGATAGTTTTCCCCAAATTTCGGCAATCAAATTTTACCCAAAAAGAGTATGGATGAATCGGCAAGAACCCTAGAAATTGTGGATTTTTTTGGCCGATTCTTCAAGATAGAAAAATGCTGGAAAAATAATAAGAACAAGAAATAGATTAGATAAAGATTCGGCACAAGCAGAAATAAAGAAAAGAAATTGACAGCAAGCAAATAAAAGAAAAGTCCTAAGAAGCCTTGAAATCCCGAAAGATCTCACAACTCCCTTCAAACGGCTCTAATCTCCCCTCCAAACAATATCAATGGCAAGAAGAAGGTTGAAGATGGCTCCCACAATCAAAAGATTGTTAAAACAACTTCTAAAGAAAACTCTAGAGAGAAAACTCAAGGAGAATTCTGCACTTAAACAAATCTGAAATTTTAATATAATTGAGAAGTGAATAACAAGGTGGCCGGCCAAGCCTTTATATAGGCCTCTCAAGTGTTTTCCTAATCTAATTATAAAACTAAAAATAAAAAAACTCCTAATTATTTTAATATGGAAATTCAGCCAAGGGTTTTTAATTGGGCCTCTTGGACTGAATATTTACATAAAAAATTTAAACTAAGTATTTAAAAAAATAAAACTTTACAAATTGGGCCACTTTGACAATTTGGCCTGATTTTCAAGTAAGTATGGTTTGTCTTCTTATTTGGGCTTGGAATCATATTATTGGGCCTTGCCTTCAAGAACTTGGGCTTGTGATCCATCTCCTACCGAAATTGGCTCGTTGATGCTCGTAACAGAGATCCAATGCGCTTTGGCTGCAAGATTCGATTTCTTGGACCAAGATTTCCAAGATTTGAAATCTTGATTTTCTTGATTCTTGAAATCGCTCCAAACAGCAAAATTGGGCCAAGATTCGGTTTCTTGATTTTCTTGAAAACAAGAAAGTGAATCTTGATTTTCTCTTTCTTTCGTGTACGCATCTAAGGCCTTTGTGACTCGTATCATCCTCCTTGACAAATTGTGGATGATAATGGCGTCTCTCAGGAGAATCTTGAGTTTACTCGGCTCGAACAATAAGACAGTGCTCTAGCGTCATGGCTTCTGTCCTCGGTGAGTCCGACTGTTCTACTATATCTCATTGGGCTGGATACTAGTGCTCAAATCTGGAATGTTATCGTTATTTTGTATGGCAATAAAACCACATCTCAGTTGATGTTTTACAGGCGGGCTCTACTCTCTCAGCGCAAATGTGATCTTTCTATGAAAGATTCATTAATGAAAATCAAGAGTTGTTGTGATAATCTTGCTAGTTGTGGAGAAGTTATTAGTGAGCATGAACATGTTACTACCATTCTTAATGGGCTGTTACCTAAGTATGAGTCAGTTATTACAATTATCACTACTAGTCAGGTACCTTATAATGTTTAGGGTGTAACTACTATACTTCTTGATACCGAAGCACGACAGCATGTTACAATATTTGAGACCCCTAGTTCAGCTAATTTGGTGTCTCATCAATCTACAAATTCTGCTATTGATAGAGTTTCTGCACCAGTGTATCATCCTTTATCAACTGCTCGAAGACAAGGGCGTGGTCACTGGTATGGATCTCGTGTTCAGTGTCAGCTCTGTGGGAAACCAAGTCATATTGTTGATCGATGTTACTATCGATTTGATACTTTATATAAGAGTATAGGCTACAGACCTCCTATGGCTCCACAGAAAAATTTCTGCATGTTTGGAACTGGTTCTTCAACTGCACCCTAGATGTCACCTATGCCTGTTGCAACTTCTACTAGTTCAAGTCCTTAATTAGGTTGGCTTTTTCCACCTGCCCCGACTGCCAGCTGGACTAATCTGTTTGCTCATAATTCTTCACAGCATGGCAATGCATCTCCTTCAGCAGCCCCACAGTCTCAGGCTTACCTTGCAACTCTTGAAGCAGTAGTGGACAATGCGTGGTACCCTGTTTCAGGTACAACACATCATCTGACAAATTTTGTTGCCTCACTAGGTGAAAGTATGTCCTACAATGGTCTAGGCAAAGTGTATGTTGGTAATGGTACTGCACTTCCTATCATCTCTACTGGTCAATCGTCATTGCTTACTCGGTCACGACCTTTATTAATGAAATCGCTATTATTTGTACCTGGTATAACCAAAAATCTACTATTTGTGTCCAAGTTTACAAAGGATAATCAGGTGATATTTGAGTTTCTTCCTACATAGTGTCAGGTTCGTGATCTAAAAACCAATGAGGTTCTTTTTCGAGGCTCGGTGCATGATGGGTTGTAGAAACTACACTTAAATGATCCTTCCTCAACAATGGTGTCTTCTGGCTTAGCTCAGTGCTTTACTGCTAATGCCACAGTGCCTTTAAATATTTGGCATTCTAGGTTAGGACATCCTTGTAATGCTATCCTTAAAAAGGCTCTACGTTAGTGTAATATACCATTTGGTGCAAATAAAGATTTTTCTCACTGTATTGCTTGTCACTTAGGAAAGGAACATAAGCAACCATTTCATCAGTCACTGTCTGAGTATACTATGCCACTGCAACAAGTGGTTGCTGATGTTTGAGGGCTAGCTCCAGTTGCTTCTAATGGTTTTCATTATTATGTTTCCTTCATAGATGCATATTCAAGATATACTTGGGTTTATTTTCTACAGAAAAAGTCAGATGTGCTCACTATTTTATTCGTTGTTTCATAGACAAGGTGAAAGAGCCCTTGGGTACAAACTTAAAGCCTTGCAAATAGATGGGGAAGGCAAATTTCAAGTGTTGAAGAGGTATTTGTCTCAACAAGGAATCATGCAGCGTGTTACATGTCCATATACTTCTGAGCAAAATGCAATACAATATATTTGATAAACAGGTCGCCTTCCTCTCCCTTAAGTGGTATTTCACCCTATGAAAAGCTTTTTCAGGAGCAACCAACTTATTCATTCCTTCGAGTTTTTGGCTGCTTATGTTTTCCCAACCTTCGATCATACAGCACTTTCAAACTGCAGTATCGGTCAACTCCATACACATTTTTGAGGTATTCTCTATGTCACAAAGGGTATCATTGTCAGCCTACTGATGAAAGGGTGTATATTTCTCGTCATGTTACATTTCATGAAACTGAATTTCCACTTAAAATCCTTAGCTCCAAGCATGTGTCTTCTATACCTTCTCCGCAGTCTAGTTCTAAGCTTCTTGTCATGTTTCCAAGTCATACAACACATGCTTCTTTAGCAGTTACTATTCAACTCCTTGAATGTGGTCCCTGGGCCCACTGTATCTAGTCCAATGAAGTCACCTTGCATCAATTCCAGCTCTAGGAGGGCTAGTCCTGATATGCCACGCCTGTCACTTCCACCACCTTCTATTCTGATTAACTCTCATGCTATGGTTACATATAGTAAGGCTAGTATTTTTAAACCTAAGGCATACCTGAGCAGACTAGTCTGTTTATCCAATGATACTCCTGCTAACATCCATGAAGCAATGCACAATGAGTGTTGGCAAGCAGCAGTACATAATGAGTTACAAGCTCTTTTTCAAAATAACACATGGACCCTTTGCTCTGGACCTGTTAATAGGAAGGTCATTGGATGCAAATGGTTGTCTAAAGTGAAAAAGAAGGCTGATGGGACTGTGGAAAGAGATAAAGCACACTTGGTGGCTAAAGCATTTTGTCAACATATTGGATTTGATTTTCGAGACACCTTCAGTCCAGTGGTTAAAGTAACAACTATACGAACTGTCATTGCTATTGCTGTCATGAAGGGCTGGTCGTTAAGGCAAGTTAAAGTAAATAATGCTTTTCTCAATGGGGACCTAACAGAACAGATATATATGGACCAGCCACCTGGGTTTGAAGTGACAGGTGACGATGGCCCAAAACTTGTTTGCCGATTGACCAAAGCCTTGTATGGACTGAGGCAAGCTCTTCATGCTTGGTTTCAAACTCTAAAATAGTAACTAATGGGTCAACTTGGTTTTCGTGCGTCAAAAGCTGATCTCTCAATAGTCATTCGAGACTCCTCAGGACAGTTCTTGTTACTCATGGCTTATGTGGATGACATAGTTGTCATAGGCAGCTCAAGTGCCGATATAGACAAATTGATACTTTAGCTTCATAACAAGTTTTCTCTTAAAGACATGGGTCAACTTAACTTTTTCTTGGGCATTGAAGTGCAACACACACCTCAGAGGCTATTGCTTAATCAAAAGAAATATGTCTCGGAGATACTTCACAAAACAGGAATGACAGAAGCAGCACCCACGCCTACACCTATGGTGAGCACTGCCAAACTAGTTGCTTCAGATGGTAGTCCACCATTTGCTAATGGTCATCTGTATCGGAGTGTAGTTGGCATGCTTCAGTATATGTGTATTACGCATCTTGATTTAGCATTTTGTGTTATCAAACTTAGTCAGTACATGAATTCACCAAGTGATACTCATTGGAAAGTAATTAAATGTATGTTGAGATACCTTGTAGGGACTATAGATTGTGGTTTGTTCCTCTCAAAAGGTCAGTTTGAGTTAGTCTGTTACTCTGATGTTGATTGGGTTGCCTCTGTTGAAGATCGACGTTCTACTACAGGATATGTTGTTTATCTAGGACCTAACCCGATTGCATGGTGCTCCAAGAAGCAAGCAGTAGTATCCAGGTCCTCATCTAAAGTAGAATACCACAACTTAGCTAATTGTGTATCTGAGTTCCTATGGGTTAAGCAGTTGTTAGATGAAATTGGTATGTCAGTCAGTCAGATACCAATGGTGTGGTGTGACAACACATATACAGTCACAATGGCTGCAAATCCCACTCATCATGCTCAAATGAAACATGTAGAGATCGACCATCACTTTGTTTGTGAAAAAGTTCTTGATGGTGCACTGCAAGTCAATTTTGTTCCATACACAAAACAAGTTGCTGATGTCCTCACAAAGCCCATTCCACCAAAACAGTTTGCTACGTTTAGGCAAGCATTGCAAGTTCTTTCCAGTGATGATGGTCTTCAAGTTTAAGCATTCAAAAAAACCGGGAGAATGTTAGAGTAACTAATAAGATAGTTAATTAGTTAGTTAGTTAACTATTAGTTAGTTGTTGGTTAATATTAGTTAAGTCTGTTGATGTTAGTTAAGTCTGTTAACTTGGCTTCTGTTAGTAGCATGCCTTGCTATGTATAAATGCATGAGCAGCTTTTGTATTAATTGAGTTCTTATGAATGCTTTTTACTCACTATAGTTTAACAAAGATATTGCTGGTTCTTTGCCCCAGCGCCTGTGCTTGTCTGTGGGTAATTAGTTGTTAAGGCTTTTACCTCTTTCTTTTATATAAATATATATATATAAGCTTGCCTGGATTAACCTTAGCTAGTAAAAAACTTCAATCACCAAATTGCACAAATTTCTAACTTCAATTCAAATGCAGCAACCAGAATCCTTCTCCAATCCACAATATCAACAAATTTCAATTTAAACCAAAAAATAACCCATGAAAAAATAATTCAACCCATAAACATTGACCACAAAGGGAAATTTGATAAACTTACCACCATTCCCCTATCAGCAAATCTTACCCACACTCAACAATTAGAAATCAGAGCTCACCAAAATGTCTTTTCTTTTCAATATGAACCAACCCTACAATCACTTATTGCTCATGGTCATCAGCCTATAAACCCAGGAGCATTATTAACTTCTAAATCCAAAACACTTATATCAGCATCCAACCCTACAATGATGGTCTTATTGACTCAATTAAACAAGTTTCCTTTATCACCAAAAAAAAGTAAAAGTTAAACAAGTATCCTTTGTTAATGTATATCGAGAAACTAAGCTTGGTGTTAAAAGAAGCAAGATGTTTACTGCTTGGTTTTAGGCATTGTTTTTGTGATTGCTGATCATTAGTATTACAATGAAGAGATGAACAATTAATCCATTTCCACATAATAAATACATTTCCACTTGATTATTATCAGAATGAAGAACAATATAATAACAGCAGCGCCATTTATGGTCCTCACTGAACTACTACCTGGCCACATACGAAACAAACAACTTCACACTTCGTTATCATTACTGCATATATACATCACACAATATCTCTTAGACCACTCTAATGATTAGGTTCACTTTTAAGAGACGAAAATGTCTCTGCAGAGCTTGACCCTCGATAACAAAAGCAAATAAGACTCTTTACAAGAGATGAAGGGGATCGATTGACAGAATAAGTATTTGTTGGAACAAAGAGACAATAACAGGCTGTTTTGTATCTTGCTTGAATAGCAAGCCTCAAGCCTTGTTGAAGAAACAAACTCAGAAGCAAAAACAGAAAATGAAACTATGTTTAATAATGTAAAAGAGAGAAGAAGAATGAATGAAAAATGAGTGATATTTTCATTAACTCGAAACAAGGCATTAAGCCATTACATATTTCATCAACAAGTAAAACAAACAAGTAATCACCTAATCAACTACCTAACTCCACTAATTTGCATTGAAACTTACAAGATTAGCTTGTACAACTTGCATTGTTGACTTTTAGGTCAATCAATATCAAAACATTTACCTACTTAGTTCAACATGAACTAGATTACAAAACAATTAAAATGGAACCAAAACAGCAAGTGGATTGGCGACTTCAAACTTGATTCTTTGCACACAATGGCACCACGCTTGTCGCTATTTCTTCGAGCATGACCATCTTTGCATGTCGTGCATGGCCACCTTTGCATGGGAACTAAACTTAACACTCCTCCTTAGTTTCCATGCTAGTAACACCTAATTCCCTTTTGAATTTAACAAATTTAGACACATTGAGTGCCTTTGTGAAGATATCGACAATTTGCACTTCGAATCGCAATGAATCATTTCGATTTCATGAGCTTGTTCCATCTCCTTATAACATGCAACTTAATATTGAAGTGCTTGGTTCTACCATGAAAATGGGATTTTTGCAATTGCAACAGCAGATTTGTTGTCACAATAAATCTCTGTTGCCTCTTTTGGTTATGGTTTAAATCACCAAGATTTTTCTAAGCCATATGGCTTGATTCACGCAGATCAAAGAAGAACATATTCAACCTTCCATTGTTGATTGTGCCACGACTTTGTTTCTTAGAGCTCCAAGCAAAACATGCCCGAGCCAAGACTAAATGCATATCCGGATGTGCTCCTCATGTCATCACTCGATCCGGCCAGATCACTATCAACATAGCCTATCGACTTCATGTTTTCAAACCCTTTTGATCAATACACCATGATCAATGGTGCCTTTGATGTATCTTAGCACTCTTTTAGTCGCTTGAAAGTGTCGATCATTGCAAGCAATTCATGTATCTCGATAGCACACTAACAAAGAAACATGATATCGGGTCTTGTTGCGATCAAATACAACAGACTACCAATGAGACTCTTGTACATAGTCTCGCAAATTGGTTCACCACTCCCTTGCCTCGAAAGCTTCACTCCAATGACCATTGGTGTGCTTGTTGGCTTGCGTTCTTCATAGAGAACTTATCCGGGATCTTCATAGTAAAAGAACTCGACTAAGAAAGATTCCTTTTTCATTTGCTTCACTTCCATTCCAAGGAAGTAGTTCATTCGCCTAAATCGACATTTCAAACATTTCCATCATTTTTCTTTTGAAATCTTGAGCATTCTTCTATCTCCTCCAGTTACGATAAATCATCAACATAGAGTGACGGGATAAGTCGAGTTTCACTTGGTTCTTCTTCACATACGGTGTTGGTTCACTGGGACTTCTCTCAAATTCCAAACCGAGCAAGTAAGAGTCAATTCGAGCATACCGGGCTCGAGGAGCTGTTCGAGCCATATAAAGCCTTTTTCATCAGACACCATGTGTTCTTTGCCGTGATCACAAATCCTTGAGGTCGCTTTCGATGTAGATCTCTTCTTCCAGAAACCATTAAGAAATGCGACTTAACATCAAGGCGATGAATGGTCCATCGATGTTGAGCGACCAAGGCAACTATCATTCTAATCGTGTCAAGCACAGCTCTTGGTGCAAATGTCTCCGTGTAGTCCGCACCATACCTTTGGCTAAATCCTTTGACAACAAGCACGGCTTTTAGCTTGTTCAGACCGCCATCCGCATTCTGTTTTACTCGATAGACCCATTTTACTCCAATGGTCTTCTTTCCAAAGGGTTTATCAACTAGCTCCCATGTCCGGTTCTTCTCAATCATGTTGATTTCATTGACCATAGCTAGTTTCCACCTTCATCCGCCTCGGCCTCTTCAAAGCGCTAGGTTCGCTATTGCAACTCGTGCCCTTTCATAAATATCATCTAGGGCCTTGTGCCTCTCACAGCACATCATCAACATCCATTTCAGTCCTAGTTGCTCAAGTTCAAACTTGATTAGGCACTAGGTCTTCAAAGCGCTTCGCTCATTTTTCTCCCAATTCCAAAGAGTTTTTCATCAAAGATGACATCTCGCTCACTGGACTTTGTTTGTCAAGGGATCCAGAACCCTGTAGCCCTTCTTGACTGAGCTGTAGCCTACTAGAACACCTGGTTGAGCCCTTTTAGAGAGCTTGTCTCTCTTTGCTGCTGGTATTTGTGCATAACAAAGGCAACCAAACACCTTCAGATGTGCCAAAGAAGGCTTGAAACTGAACCAAGCCTCGAAAGGTGTCTCGGATGCAAGAGCTTTGGTAGGAAGCCTGTTCTGAAGGTAAACTGCATTGTTTACTGCCTCAGCCCACATAGTTTTGGGCAGTTTCTTTTCAAACAGGAGACATCTGGCCATATCCATCAGGCTTCTATTCTTTCTTTCAGCTACCCCATTCTGCTGAGGTGTGTAGACATTTGTAAGTCGATGTTTGATACCAAGATCATTGCAAATGGCTTGAAACCGAGTGAAGTGTACTCGATGCCATTATGCATCTTATCGATTTCAAATTTGCAACCTGCTTTCTTTCTCTACAAGCTTTTAAACTTCACAAACACTTGAGCTACCTCGGACTTGTGTTTTAAGAAGAAAATCCAGCAAAACCTTGTAAGATCATCAATGAAGAGGATGAAATACTGTTTTTCTTTGAGTGATTCGATCCTCATCAGCCACATACATCGAGTGCACCATTGCAGTCTTTCAAGAGCTCTCCAAGTCAATTTGTAGGAAATGGCGGTCTTGCTGTTTCCCCATCCGCAAACTTCACATACATCATCATGCTCCATCGAGTGGTGAAGTTCTCGCCAAACCCTCTTTGGCCATTCGAGCCATTGATCTGAAGTTGGCATGTCCAAGCCTTTGATGCCAAAGCTTGGAGTCATCAACAGAGGTGTATCTTTGAGTTTGAGTCATTTGCCCAGTGAACCTCAAAGCATTTATCGGTCATTGTGATCGTCATAAGGCTTGATCCACTTGGATCGATAATGTGGCATTGTTTGTCCTTGAACACAAGAATAACCTTTCTCGAGCAGTTGACCTATTTGAGAAGGTTTACATCAATCTCGCACCAACAAAGACATTTGGAATGATCTTGTTGCTGTGGGAGTACATATCAAGACTTCTCCTCTTCCTTGATCCTTATAATGACCATTTCCAACCTTGACCTTGGTTTTATAACTTCATCCAAGGTTTTAAACAAGGAGGCATCTGGTGACATGTGGTTAGTGCAACCACCGTCCAAAGAACCCTTTTGAGCATTTCTTACGAGCACTAAGCAGAAACAAGAAAGACTGTTCTTCTTGGTCACTCTTGTCCTCGGCTACTCGAGCTTCAACCTTTGATGCTGAAATTGATTACGCCTTGGCTTACTCCTGCTTTTTACGCACCCTTTCAACATGGCCCTTCTTCTTGCAGATTGGCATCGCATCCGCCTAAACCAAAGATCATCTTCTGGATGACTGGCCTCTTGCAATGTCTGCAGGGCTGGTTATTACTCCTTGCGATGTCGTCTTAGGCTGTTTTTCCAAGGCCTTTTGCCTCTTGGAGCTTTGAAGCTCGAGGCTTCTCGGCCTTGGCATTGAATGCACCTTCTCGGTGATCTTGACTCTGCTAGCTCTCCTTTGTTCTGAGCATAGAAAGTGTTGATTAGCTCGGTCAAAGAGATGGTAGCAAGGTCTCTTGAGTCCTCTAAGGAGGATATCTTGGCCTCATATCTCTCGGGCAAAGTGGAGAGGACCTTTTCCACAATTCTTGCCTCATCAAAGTGCTCACCAAGGAGCCTTATATTGTTAACCATCGCTATGATTACATGCGCATCTTGCTTCACTGCTTTCTTCTTCCTTCATCTTTAGATTCTCAAATCCCTTCTCAAATTTAATAGCTGCTTTGTTGCCTTGTTCTCTCGGTGCCTTGAAACTCCTCCTTAGCTTATCCCAGGCTGTTTTGGAGTCTCACAGCCATAATTCAGTGAAGATGACATCGATACGATTCGGATGCAGGACATGGCTTTATGCCTTTTGGTCCTCTCATCAAGATGTTTGCTTTATCTCGAGCTCTTGTGGGATTAGCCTCGGTGGTCTGGCTCAAGATCTGTGTTAACAACTTCCCAGATCAAAGGCTGCAGGTAAGTCTTCATCTTGACCACCATATGTGGAAGCCATCTCCATTGAAGACCGGTGGAAATGCTGGTGAAAAACTTGAGGAAGACATTCACTTTCTTAGTTTAATACAACAGTCCACTAAGAATGAAGCTCTAGATACCAATTGTTGGAACAAAGAGACAATAACAGGCTGTTTTGTATCTTGCTTGAATAGCAAGCCTCAAGCCTTGTTGAAGAAACAAACTCAGAAGCAAAAACAGAAAATGAAACTAGCAAGCGAATAACAGAAAAGAGAGAAGAAGAATGAATGAAAAATGAGCTGATATTTTTCATTAACTCGAAACAAGGCATTAAGCCATTACATATTTCAGTCAACAAGTAAAACAAACAAGTAATCACCTAATCAACTACCTAACTCCACTAATTTGCATTGAAACTTACAAGATTAGCTTGTACAACTTGCATTCTTGACTTTTCACCAATCAATATCAAAACATTTACCTACTTAGTTCAACATGAACTAGATTACAAAACAATTAAATGGAACCAAAGCGACAAGTGGATTGGCGACTTCAAACTTGATTCTTTGCACACAATGGCACCACCGCTTTGCTATTTCTTCGAGCATGACCATCTTTGCATGTCGTGCATGGCCACCTTTGCATGGGAACTAAACTTAACAGTATTCGATGACGAACACTAATCGACATTGGAAATCTTCAATATGGTTTTGGAATTTAGGATAGCTGGAACAAGAATAACAGCAAAGATGCAAAGGAAAACGATTTGTACGATGAGGAAGACCTATTTTTTGGGTACAAACCTGTATAGAATATAATAGGATGTCATGTATAATACCACGAGAGCTAGTCCCATTGCCAAGCAGTAATTAGCAATGCTGAGACGGTGATAGGATAAGGTTTCAGCAGTCGGAAGATAGAACATATATTGACATGCGAGTGTCCTTATGGAAACAACAACTAAAAGTATGTAACAGGTCCCAAACAAGGAAAGTGTTATGAGAATAAACAAGCAGATTGAACGACTCAGTAGGAGATAGGCTGTTAAAACAGTTGCTGTCCAAAAGGTTAAAGTGTTGTATAACCAAAACATAGTGGATACGTCTAGTAAATTTTTGAAATTTTCTTTTTCACCGGTTGCAGGACTTGGTTCAGGTGCAGTGCTGGTTGAATATTCTAAAGATGTGTGATACTTGAGTTAGTAATTTTGACATGCTATCAAGCTGCTTTGGAGGGTTCAAAGTGGCAGTGTATGTGGCTGTTATAATTAGCCCTGTGGTTACTAAAAATGTGTTACGCTTCTCATATGGGATTCCCTTCTTCCCACGACTTGCTATTGTTGCAAAATTTTGAAAAACTGACACCTTTTCTTTTAAAAATTCGATGTGGAATGAAGAGATGGAGGTATTGGGAAGCGAGGAAGAGGAACCACTCAAACCTCCTGCTTTGCTTAGTATATCAACAATCCTATCCGCTCGTTTTTCATTCTATGGGTATTGTGATTGGATATCTAGTGCTGTCAATCCCTCCAAATTTTTGGCATTGATTTGGTCTCGCCGCATGTGTTCCAGCAGTACTTTTACCACCTGTTAATTAGAATATTCATATAAGTAACCTTTGAGTATATATATATATACATAAATAACTTAACTAGCAAAATTAGTGTGAAAAATATAATGTCGGTAATGACAGAAAAATAGAAATAGAAAAATAAAGAACACACAGATTTTACATGGAAACCCTTTCGGGAAAAATCACGGGCAAAGGAGAAGAAAATTCACTATATCGAATTCAAATCAATTACAAGAGGAGTAGACTATGCCTATTTATAGGCTTGTAAACCTTATTCTAATAGGAGTGAAACTCCTTATTCTAATCAATATCAAATACATGGAGTTTAATAAGATTTTAAAAAAACCTTATTCTAAAATAAAATAAAAGAAGTATAATTCTATAGGGATTTTACTTTTATTTTATTTTACCACTGTATTTTATTTAAATAAGGATTCGAGTCACTTAATTCTAACAATCTCCACCTTGACATGAATTCTTAATAAACAAGTTCTTCATCGCGAACTCTCAACGAACAAGTTCTCCACCTCTTCCATAAAACCCCTTAAGGGTTTATCTTCAACAATCAACACCAACCAAGTCTAAGAAATGCTCAAACTTGGTTATAGGAAGTGACTTAGTCATCATATCTGCAGGATTTTAATGAGTACTAATTTTCTCACAACAATATCACCACAAGCAATAATATCACGAACAAAATGATACCTAACATCAATGTGTTTTGTTCTCTCATGAAACATTTGATCATTTGTAAGGAATATGGCACTCTGACTGTCACAAAATACTGTATTGATTTGAAGGTCTTCATTGAGTTCACTAAAGAGTCCCTTCAACCAAATAGCTTCTTTACAAGCCTCAGTAATTGCCATTTACTCAGCTTCAGTGGTAGACAAAGCGACTGTAGTTTGTAAAGTGGTTTTCCTACTGATTGCACAACCTCCGATTGTAAAGACATAACGGGTGAGAGATCTTTTTCTATCAAGGTCTCCATCAAAATCAGCATCAACATACCCAATAACTCCATCTCTAGTTCTTCCAAACTGTAAGCAAACATCGGTAGTACCTTGTAAGTATCTTAAAACCCACTGAACTACTTTCAAATGTTCTTTATCGGGATTCGTCATGTATTTGCTAATTGCACTAACTGCATATGATAAATCTGGACGTGAACAAATCATGGCATACATGAGAGATCCCACTGCACTAGAGTATGAAACATGTGACATGTACTCAATCTCATCATCTGATTGTGGAGACAAAATCGATGAAAGTCTGAAATGGGCTACTAAAGGAGTACTAACAGGCTTAGCATTTTGCATATTGAATCTGGAAAGAACTTTCTCAATGTACCCTTTCTAACTTAGGTACAATTTACTTGCTTTTCTATCCTTGAGAATCTCTATACCAAGTATCTTCTTTGCTGGTCCCAAGTCTTTCATCTCAAATTCTTCACTTAGTTGGGCTTTGACGTTTCTTATCTCTCATTTATCTTTCACTGCTATCAACATGTCATCAACAGAAAAGGAGTAGATACACAAAAGAACTATCACTGTTTTTCTTAAAATAAACACAACTGTCAAAGCTACTTCTTTTAAAATCATGAGAAGTCATAAAGGAATCAAACCTCTTATACCACTGTCTTGGTGACTGTTTCAAACCGTAAATGGACTTTTTCAGCAAGCAAACATAGTTCTTTTTTTCTGAGACTGTAAAACCCTCTGGTTGTTGCATGTAAATATCCTCCTCAAGTTCTCCATGCAAAAATGCAGTTTTTACATCTAACTGCTCAAACTCCAAATCATGCATGGCCACAATACCAAGCAAAGCTCGAATCGAACTATGCTTCACAACTGGAGAGAACACATCTATGAAGTCCACTCCTGGAATTTGACTGTAACCCTTTGTAACAAGCCTTGCTTTATATCTGGGTTCTTCAACTCTTGGAGTCCCCTCTTTCTTCTTAAACACCCATTTACAACGAACAACCTTTTTACCTTTAGGAAGTTTCACAAGATCCCATATTTGATTTTTGTGTAGTGATTCCATCTCCTCTTGCATAGCAAACATCCACTTTTTTTAGTCTTCACAACTAACCGCCTCAGAATAATTAGATGGCTCTTGGTTTGCATCTATATCTTCAGCCAAATTTAAAGCATAAGCAACTAGATCAGTCTCGGTATACTTCTTTGGAGGCTTAATTTCTCTTCTAGTTCTGTTTTTGGCGATAGAGTATTGTGGTGAAGAAGCAACCCTATTTTGAATTTTTGAACTGGCTTTAGTAGTTGACTCTGTTGTAGATTCTAGATTAATCTGATGCTCCACCTGCTTTTGATTTTCTTTATTGGAAGAGTCTTTAAGAGATAAGTTAGGTAGCATAGCAGTTTCATCAAAAACAACATCTCTGCTAATCACAACTTTTCTATTTTCAGGACACCATAACTTATACCCTTTTACACCAGCTTTATAATCAAGAAAAACACATTTAATAGATCTCGATTCCAATTTTCCATTATCAACATGAGCATACGCAGGACAACCAAAGATTTTTAAATCAGAATAGTCAGCAGGATTACCAGACCATACCTCTTGTGGAGTCTTTTTCTCAATGGCAATGGATGGAGATCGGTTGATCAAAAAACATGTAGTAGAGGCTGCTTCTGCCCAAAATGACTTTGATAAGTTGGCATTTGACAACATACATCGAACCTTCTCCATGATCATTTTGTTCATTCATTCTGCACCGCCGTTTTGCTGTGGAGTATGACGAACTGTCAAGTGTCTCACGATCCCTTCTGACTTGCACAGCTGATTAAACTCATCAGAACAGAACTCTAAGCCATTGTCTGTGCGGAGGTATTTTATTTGCTTTCCCGTCTATTTTTCAATCGTGGTTTTCCAAGACTTAAATGCGGAAAACATATCGCTTTTCTGCTTCAGGAAGAACGCCCACACTTTTCTAGAAAAATCATCAATAAGAGTTAGCATATAATTAGCTCCACCTCTCGAAGGCACTCTGGATGGCCCCCACAGATCAGAATGAATATACTCTAACGTTTCCTTCATGTTATGGATTCCTCTAGTGAATCGAACTCTCTTTTGCTTCCCAAAAATGCAGTGCTCATAGAACTTCAATTTGAAAATTCCTTGCCCATCAAGACGTCCTCTTTTGCTCAATTCTACCGTGCCATTCTCACTCATATGCCCTAGGCGCATATGCCAAAGTTTAGTAATATCTTCATCTGACAAGGAAGAGGATGACACAGCTACATCACTAGTAACAGTAGAGCCCTGCAAAACATATAACTTGGCAGTCTTTCTCTGCCCTTTCATCACAATGAGGGAACCTTTGGAAATCTTCAAAACCCCACTTTCAGCTGTGTATTTGTACCCTTTTGAATCAAGAGTACTCAATGAAATTAAATTTCTCTTTAATTCTAGAACATGTTGTACTTCACTGAGTGTTCTAACAACTCCATCAAACATCTTAACTCTAATTGTTCCAACACCTACAATTCTACATGAAGCATTATTTCCCATCAACATAATACCTTCAAACACTGTTTAGTAAGTTGCAACCCGAATCAAGGATCCACTCTTCGCTCGCTTTAGAATTGTTGACAGAAGCGACTAGAAGTTTACCATCGCTCTAATCTTCTACAACATCAGCTTTACCAGAATTTTCTAGTTGTTTTCCATTTTGATTGGCAGCCTCCCTTTTGATCTTATTCTGTAGCTTATAGCACTCAGATTTAATATGCCCTTTCTTCTTGCAAAAGTTACAAGTTTTACCTCTGTTTGAAGACTTCGATCTACCCTTAGATTTACTGCGAGGATTCCATTCCTGTGTCCTTCCACGATCATCATTAGCATTCCGATCTTGTCTCCCACGAACAATAAGATCCTCTCCTTGAGAGTCGGTTTTAACCACAAGATGCTTCATCTTATCATACGAGGTTAAAGAATCATAAACCTCATCAACTGTGAGAGACTCGCAGCTATATAAAATCGTATCTCTAAAGGTTGAATAAGACGGGGGCAACGAACAAAGTAGAATCAACCCTAGATCTTCCTTATCATACTGAACCTCCATGGCTTCCAAGTTTGAGAGAATTTCTTTGAACACTGTTAAGTGTTCGTGCACAGATGCACCTTCCTCCAAACGATGAGCATAAAGACGCTGCTTCTTATGTAGCTTGCTAGTTAGATTTTCAACATACATATCTGTTCCAACCTCTTCCATAATCCAGCGGCAGTCTTTTCCTTCATCACATCCTGCAAAATTTCGTTAGACAAATGCAGATGTAACTGTGTTAAGGCCTTTCAATCCTTACGCTTCTTCTCTTCCTCCGTTAATGTTGAAGACATCTTATCTACCCCTAGTAGGGCTTCCTCTAAGTCCATCTGTGCAAGAACTACTTGCATCTGTATCTGCCACAACGAGAACCTGGTGTTGCGATCCAACAGTGAAATTTCGTACTTCAAAGACGTCATTACCGTGATTGAGATGAACAACCCGGAAGCTCTAATACCAATTTGAAAAAAAAATATCGGTAATGACAGAAAAATAGAAATAGAAAAATAAAGAACACACAGATTTTACGTGGAAACCCTTTCGGGGAAAAACCACGGGCAGAGGAGAAGAAAATTCACTATGTCGAATTCAAATCAATTACAAGAGGAGTAGACTATGCCTATTTATAGGATTGTAAACCTTATTCTAATAGGAGTGAAACTCCTTATTCTAATCAATATCAAATACATGGAGTTTAATAAGATTTAAAAAAAAACCTTATTCTAAAATAAAATAAAAGAAGTATAATTCTATAAGGATTTTACTTTTATTTTATTTTACCACTGTATTTTATTTAAATAAGGATTCGAGTCACTTAATTCTAACAATTAGCATACCCGAGGTCTGTTTCCGCTAGCAGCAATAAGTAAAACAGTGTTGCCATCAATGTCTGCCCAACTCAGTAGTTCTTTCTCCCAACGGTTGGCAGCTTCATGGCGGCTCCTTATAAGCCACCCCACCAAGACTTGGAAAGCTTCAAACCTGTCATTTTTTATGGCAAGATGGAAAACCGTCTCATCTTGAATAGTCACATCTTCAATAGTGTCGGGGAAACCTCAAGGAACTTGATCAGAAAATCAACATTTCCATTTTGAACCACACGATGCAAAGGAGTCAAGACCTCCCTCCCTTTGACACAAACAAGGCCTTTATCAAACCTGAGGAGTCGAAGCACCGCTTGAGTTTTGTGATTTTGCAGAGCCAAGTGCATGGGGCTAAACCCAGCTTGGTTTAGCTTTCTTGCAAACGTTGGCTTTAAGTTCATCATCTCCATCATAAACTCTATATTCCCTGCAGAGACTGCTACGTGCAATGGGGTATCAAGAAAAGGAACATGATCAATATGCTCTAAAACACATTGATCATTCTGAATCAACTCATATAAGACGTTAATATGTCCTTCTTGTGCAGCATTTCTCATCGTCTCATCCATGACAAAGAGTGTGTGTTGGAAGGAGGGGATGGAATACAAACACTATACTACATTAAATACAAAACTAATTAATTTAACATAATATTTAAGATTATTTATTAATATATTAAATATTATCAAGTGTCGATTCACTCAGTATAAACACTATTAGTACATTAAACCCTAAACCCAATTAGTATAACATGATTTCTATAATTTTACCAAACAAGAAATTAATATATCCTTTACTTTTAACTATACAAATAAGAAATTTCAATCTTCCCTATTTTCTTTCCTTTAATTATATTTATCCACATATAGGCTTAATGTAGATTTTGTTTTATTTTATTTATTTTTACCATTATCCTTTATATTTTATCTTTAAAATTTTAATTATATTTCAAAATTAATTTTAAATAATATATCAAATATATTTTAAAATTTAATTTTTCAAAGCTTATCTTTTTTTAAGTTTTCTTTCAAGTGTTGCACTCACACTCGTAATCCTCACATGGTGGAATTGCCTACAATAATGAAGGAAAGAGCAAAGCACTAAGGACTACCCAATAATTGGGAGGCAATGGCATACCCTACATATACCATTTACTGTCAGTGGTAATGGATCACTTGCCTACTTTACACGTATTTTGTTTTCTTTCACTTTTTCTTGTCCTGCATTATTTGGATTTGTGAGTAAAACTGATGCTACTTATTGATCATACTCACTATGAAGTATCATCTCCCGAGAGCACACAAACTCTTCACAAGTATCACAAGTATCGCGTAAGGAGAAATGTCGAATTTTAGATTACATAATAATTTCATCTTACCCATCATAAAATTCAAAGTTTAGAGATTAAGAAAAATAAAAAATAAAATTATAATAACTTCTTTATCAGATGTGTGCAGGAGTTATGTAAAAAAAAAAGTATTTATTACACAGCAAATAAAAGAATTTGAAAATTAAAAAATTTTGGTGCTATATTTTCACTTTCCACATGATCATCTGGTGTGTGCAGAACAATAAATCTAATCTTTACTGCTAGTCTTTCTTCTTTTTACTCTGAATACTCTTCTCTTGTTGCTTTTATTGAAATAATGTAATAAAACATTGTACCAATGGATTGTTGAACTCTTCTACCATCTAATTTTTCTTAGTATAAATATTAAAATTATAACCATTTTAGTTGTTTAATATGATCAAGTTATATAACTTGTGAATACTTTTTTAAGGATTTATCTTTAAAGAAAGTAAAATAATAAATTTTAGTTCAAGATTGTTGGATTAATCAAATAAAAATTGATTCGATAATAAAATATTTTTGTCCAATTTTAATTGAATTGGTGTCATAAATCAAATGAACACCAATTCAGTTGGAAAATTACGAAAATATCTATCCGTGATTAAAATAAGTAATATTATTCTAAGGTCATTTAGCCTTTTTATGTAAAAAAATTCAGTAAAAATATGAATATAATGGGATTTGAAGTAAGACTCATCTACTCGATTAACTCAAAATTTTTACTCTATTCAATCGAACATTCACTTCTAAATATTACATTTCCTTTAATTGTGTAGCTAATTAAGTGCTCCTTATTTCCTTTAAAAACATTTTTTTTCTTTTTGATAGAAATTGATATTTAAAATGCAAAAATAAAATAAAATAAAATACTGTTTGAACATGTATAAATTAATATTGTACGCATAAAATTTATATTGAATAAAATTTAATACCAAGAAAAGTAAAAATAAAATGTTAAAATAATATATTGGTGAATCAAATTTAATAATGAATTTGTAGTTGATAGTTATATACAAAATGGATGATATAATACGTCTGAAGTCTTCCCTTGGTTGACCATAAAAGGTTATAGACCTTTTGAAATCTTCCTATTGTTGACCATAAAAGGAGAGGTCATCCTCTTCTGTGTTTTGTTTCCTTTATTTGTGTGGCTAATTATGTGCTCTTTATATCCTTTCAAAACAAAGTTTTTTCTTTTTGGTAGAAACTACAATAAAGATTATTGTAATTTAAAATCCAATTAAAGTTACTATTTGTTACGTGTAACATTTATTTCGAATAATTTTATTATCGAGAAAAAGTAAAACAAATATATGATGTAAAATTGTTAATTTAAATATTAGCTCGATCGATATTAGTATTTTGTCAATGTAGGGAGTGTAGGTTTAAATATATTCAAGTGTGATTTATCCTTATATTTAAACATTTGAGAAGGGTTGGGGTGAAGTTAGAATTTCTTTTGGGGAGACAAACTAAATTGTATACTTTTATGAGAGCTAAAATATAATTTTACCATTTTAATAACTTATATCTTTATAATTTTTAAAAGACCAAATAAAAATTTTATCATTCTGAGGATAAAGTACAATTTTACTATTTACTAACTTAAAATTATATTAACTTACTAAAATTTAAATTTCACATTTTTAAGGGAATCCTGCTAGGCCCTCCCTCCTGCCACCCTTGGGGAGGTATAAAGTGAAGCAATAAAGATCCAAAATATATAAATACTTATCACACTTGACCTATTGCTTTTCTTCAAGCAAAACAAACGCTAATGCACATGAAAATGCAAATTCACATCCAAACTAGTGATGCATTCTATATACAACCTAGTGAATAAATAAATAAATAATATTTAACCACAGAGTTGTCTCTATGTAAGTGCCTTTATTTAGCCTCTTTGATTAGATATTCTTAAATGTTATTTCACCACTGAATAATTCGAATAACGACTTGACTTAGTAAAATCGAACATTAGACACAAATTAAAACCCAAGGCAACTTTGGACATTTGATCCCCTTTCAATTCTTTAACCGACCATTCATTTCCCCTCTTACATGAATCCAAATTTCATTTCATCCGGGAAAAGCCATCTTATTCTCAACAATGTCTTTGCCATTTGATACAAAAGCCTTCCGTTAGATAGGAACAGATTTGATAAATACTAATAATTCTCAGATGGAGTATTAGAACGGAAAAATCCATTAGATAATGAACTATTGGTTCTAAGCCATCTCTGGCTATGAATCAATAATTCGAAGTGTTTTTCTTGCGTATTCTTGATAAACCAGAGTTTATATATAGATGTAGGAGGACTTGTTTGGGAAGTAAGAAGTCTCTTTGACATCTCTTCATCTGCAAAGAATTCTCGGTATGAAAACACAGAGACAAAGGGCTGATCTTTGAATAGGAAAAAGAGTGGATCAACAGGATCCCAAATGAATTGGCTTATTTGAAAAAAGCCTTGTTCTTTGGAAGATCTGTTTGGGAAGTAAGAAGCCCATTTGATATCTCTTCTCTTGTAACTTCATCTTCTATTTTTTGTCCAACTTTACCAAAAGTCTCAAGAATTTTTTCCTCAACCTTTTTCACTTTGGCAAAACTTTCTAAGGAACGAGGTTTTATTGTGAACGACTTTGGTTCTAATCAAAATAAATTCTCAGTTTCATTTAAGGGTTTGATCATTGATGCAAAAATGAATTTCAATATTCTTTAATAAATTGGTTATAGTTACCGATGATCGCCTAGTAACTCAATCTCTTCTTACCTTTTCGATAATCAAGACAATCGTCATTAATTACTTCTCTTATTGACAATCAATCTTAAAACGATCGCTTAGAAATTTAATTTATCTATAGCTTAAGAATGAAAGAGATTCAATTCTAATCAACAAAAGCACAATCACGGTTTATTTAAGTTAGATTGCATGCCCATGTTACACAAATAATCATGCAGTCGTCACAAATATTAGAAATCAATTGATCAACTAAATATCTAATTTACAAAGCAATCATTCTAAACTATCAAATACCTATCAATTATTTAACAAATCTGAACAATTATAATTAAATTAGAAAATATGCAAATATTAAACAACAAAAGAGTAATTATGATGTTTGGATTGTTTTGTTAGATGGTGGTCATCTTCCTATGTTGATTGTTGGCGTTTAGTTTCTTTTTATTGGATGTATCTGATTTGTCAATTTTGTCTTCTTATTTTTAATATAATAATTTTATTGTTGAGAAAAAATTTATAATTTTAATACAAATTATCAAATTAACTATTAACTTTTAAAATTAATGGTTAGTTTTATTTTTAAAAAGTATTTTAGCATTTTATTTATTTTTAATTTAAAATCAAATAATTAATTAAATATATTTAAATTGTATTAAATAAAATCAAATTAATTTTATGAGTCATAATATAATTTTTAATAGTTTATTTTCCTATGTGGAACAATTATTGAGAGTAAATAATCTGATTACATTATTAAAAATAATAGAATAAATTAAAATTCAAACATCTTAAAAGTTAAAATAAAATTTAATTTAAAAATAAATATTAATATTACAAATATATTTAAATTTTCTATCTTAATCTTCTACTTCAATCCATTATTCTCATCATCATCTTTCATCTTGATTTTCTTCAACCTATCATCATCTAGACTAGTCATTTTTGACCGGACAAGTCTAATCAGCTTCGATCAATATTGGACTTCTAATGTAGTTAATTGCTTTGGAGTTGCAAATTACTTAACAATAATAACAAATTGAAGATTTGTATAAAATTGTAGTGATAATACTACTTAGAAAAATAGTATAAAATAAAATTAAAATTAATAAGAACATACAATTATAAAGTGCATTTTTTATTAAACAATGATAGGGAAAGTAAATAAGGGTGACTTTAAAACAAATTTAGTACAATATGTATTGCAAACTAAATAAATATGTGGTGATGATGAATGAATCAATATTATAATTTTATCTTACTATTGATTAAAATGATCTTTCGTCACTTTTCAATGCCATTGTCTTTGATTATGACTTGAAATTTTCTCTTCAAAAGTTATTATTACTTTAACAATTCATTATTTTTGAGACACTTCAAACTTAACAATGCTAATAATCTCTAATTGTTTAATGTTATTTATAATGATAAACCTTAATTTTAGTTTGTATATCACTATAACACTAATTAAATGATAATTTATTTAAAATACTATATATTATTAATAATTAATATACTCAATTATGTAGTTTAAATCAATAAAAAACTCTATTATACAATATATATATATGATTTTATCTATTACTTTTATAGAAAATTTTATCTATTATTCTTAATTGTATAGTTAAAACAAATAAAACTCTATTATTTAAAAATATTTATTTACTTAATGTTATTTTAGTAATTAAATAAATATCTAAAGGTTTTTAATCCATTCAAAAAATTTCAAATTTGTGCTTTTATATATATTATAAATTTTAAATTTCACAAGATGTATATATTTTTAAAATGAAATATGTAATAATTGTTTAATATGACTTACTAAATTAAAAAAAAATTGTCAATACAACAAAGACAAATCGATAACACATGTTACAAATAGGTTAAGAATAAAAATACATATACATATAACCAAGAAGAGCATTCTGGTCTTACAATGTGCACAATACCACGCTTGAAGCAAAGTCAACATAGTTGTTAACTTGATCCTCTTCAGATTTAGAGTTGCTAGAATTGTTTTCATCACTCCATGTAATCCACAACACCTTCTTTTTCTTCTTGAGAGTGTTAGCACACTTAACTTGATTTAGCACACTCAACTTGATTTTGACCATAGCCAAAGGCTTTCATGACATTGGATGTCTTTTTTCTTTTCTTTCTCATTCTGCTCTTTGACAACAGTAGTACTTTTGCTCTTGATCTTAGGAGTATTATTTGGGGTTTCAAATTTCTTAAACTTTCTAGCTTGCTTCTTAAAGGATTTATTGAAATTCTGAGTAAGAAGAGCAATCTCTTCTTAAAGTTCTTCAAAGGTATTGAAAATTGACACTTCATTGGCATCTTGGAGTGCAATGCTTCTCTCTCCCTTTGATTTAACTCTCTTGATTTCATCTAGATTTAGCTCGAAAGTTTGTAGAGACCCTATTAACTCATCAATCTTCAAGCTCCCCCGATTTTTAGCTTATTCAATAGTAGTCACCTTAATTGAAAACCTTTCAAGTAGTGATCTCAAGGCCTTCCTTAAGAGAAGAAAATGTCTCTGCAGAGTTTGACCCTTGTTAACAAAAGCAAATAAGACTCCTTACAAGACATGAAGGGGACCAATTTTTGGAATAAGTATTCGATGGCGAACACTATTTGTCATTGGAAATCGTCAATATGGTTTCAAAATTTAAGATAGCTAGAATAAGAATAACAGCAAAGATGACTATTTGTACAAGGTCGAAGAAAATTTTTTTGGGTACAATCCTGTATAGCATATAATAGGATCATCTGTATAATACTACAAGAGCTAGTACCGTTGACAAGCAGTAATTAGCAACGCTGAGATGATGATAGGATAAGGATCCAATAGTCAAAAGATAGAATATATACTGAAGTGCGAGTGTCCATATGAAAGCAGCAACTAAAAGCATGTAACAAGTCCCAAACAAGGAAAGTGTTATATGAACAAACAAGAAGATTGAACGGCTCAGTAGGAGACAGGCTGTTACAACAATTTCTGCCCAAAAGGTTAAAGTGTTGTATAACCAAAACATAGTGGATACGTCTACTAAATTTATCAAATCTTGTTCATCGGTTGTAGGACTTGGGTCGGGTGCAGTGCTATTTGAATCTAAAGATGTGTGATACTTGAGTTGGTAATTCAAGAATTTTGACATGCTATCAGGATTCTTTGTGTTAGCAGTTGAATAATTAGTTGTGAAGCTAGACTGTTAAAGAAGTTAGTTGTTAAAAAGCTGTTAAAGAAGTTACTTTGTTGAACAGCTTGGCAGTTTTAATATCCTGTTTATAAATATAGAGTCATGTGTAATTGGAAAGAGAAGATAAAAAAATAATTTTTTTTTATTTTTGTTAGTCTGTATTATAATCAAACATGGTATCAGAAGTCAGGTTACTTTGATGATCTGCCATGGCATTTACCAGCTCCACTGCAACCTCCACAGCTTCCCAACGATGGTCTCCTCACCTTTTCCTAATGGTATGTTTGACAGCCTGTTCTTTTCAACCAAAAATATTAATATTCTTCTTGATGATTCTAATTACTTGTTATGGAAACAACAAGTGCTTCTTGCTATCAAGACTCACAAGCTGCAGCAGTTTCTTGATGGTCGCACGATTCCTCCTCTCTCACATGTTCTTGATGATGATGGAGTTCTTCATGACAATCTAGATTTTGGACAATATGAACAGTAAGATAGTGCTCTTGCTTCTTGGCTTTTATCGTCTATTAGTCAGAGTGTTTTACCTCATCTCATAGGTATGGATTCAAGCTCTCAGATCTAGAATACTCTTGCCACCATATATGGCAGCAAAACTACGTCTAGGTTAATGTTCTATAGACGTGCTCTTCATTCTTAGCGAAAGGGAGAGTTATCGATGAAAGTTTTTTTGATGAAAATAAAGAACTATTGTGATAACCTTGCTAGTTGTGGTGAAGTTATTAGTGAACCTGAACATGTCACTACTATTCTAAATGGCTTTTCTCCTGAGTTTGAGGCTATTGTCACAGTCATCACAGCAAGTCAAATCTCCTATGGTGTTCAGGCAATTACAACTATGCTTCTTGACGCTGAAGCCAAATTACAAACTACGCTGGTTGATGTGTCTAGCTCCCCTAATATAGTTACTACTCAGTCAATTAACTCTGTTGCTAGTATTCAACCACCACTATATCGTCCTGCCTATGCTTCCGGATGTGGTCGTGGATGTGGACGCTCATCTAGCTCATGTATTCAATGTCAACTATATGGGAAAATTGGTCATCTTGTAGGTCATTGTTATCATCGATTTGACACTACATCAAGAGTACAGCTTATCGACCTCCTCCATAAGCTAACATGTGCATGTTTGGTAATAGAGTATCCATGCCTTGGATGCCTCCGTATAGCTCTCCTCTACCAGTTTTTTCTCCAGTGTTGAACTCTCAAGGCAATTGGGGTTCTTCATTTCCACCATCGTAACATTGGTCACACTTATCTCCTACATCCACACAACAAATACCTGTACTATTATCTAACTCACAAGCTTATGTTGCCACTCCAAACACTATAGGAGACAATGCCTGGTATCCTGATTCTTGGGCTACTCATCATCTTACTCATTTTGCTACTTCAATGAGTGACAGCACTCCTTATAATGGTTCAGGTATGGTATATATGGGTAATGGTGCTACTCTACCTATTATTTGCACTAGTCAGTCATCTTTACTCACTTGTTCTTGTCCACTTTATCTACGATCTCTTTTATTTGTGCCTAACATCACTAAAAACTTCATGTCTATGTCGAAATTTGCAAGGAACAATCAGGTTATGTTTGAGTTCTTTCCTAACAAGTGTCAAGTGCGTGATTTAAGAACGAGAGAGGTGTTGCTACAAGGATCAATTCATGATGGTCTTTACAAGCTAAATCTATCACATGCCTCCAAGCCTTTATTGCTAAACTGGCTCAGTTTTTTACTATTAATAAAGTTGTTCCTTTGGATGTATGGCACTATAGATTAGGCCATCCCTGTCTAGCTACACTAAAGACAGCTTTGAATAGTTGTAATGTGCAATTTTCTGTTAATAAAACTGTTTCGTGTATGTCTTGTCACCTGGGAAAAGAGCATAAACAACTTTTTTCTCCTGCTGTTTCTGACTATACCTCTCCAAATGGTGGCTGCTGATGTTTAGGGGCCTGCTCCAATTTACTTAAATGGGTTTGCTTACTATGTAGCATTCACAAATGCTTATACTCGTTATACATGGTTGTACTTCTTAAAGAAAAAGTCTAATGTGGCCACAGTGTTCTATCAATTCCTTCAGCAAGCTGAGAGGTGTTTTGGTAACAAACTCAAGGCTCTTTAAACTGATGGAAGATGAGAATTTTAGGCCTTAAGGTGGTTTTTGGCTTAAAAAGGAATTGTTCACAGGCTCATCTGTCCTTATACGTTTGAACAGAATGGTTTGGTTGAGAGGAAGCACAGACAGATTGTTGAAATTGACCTCTCTATGCTTACCTATGCTTCACTGCCTCTTTGTTACTGGCATGATACATTCAGCAGTACAGTGTTTTTGATAAATAGGTTACCTTCTCAACACCTAGGTAATATCACTCCCTATGAAAAATTGTTTTAGTTGAAACCAAATTATTTGTTTCTTCGAGTGTTTGGATGTCTCTACTTTCTTAATATCAGACCATACAATACCAATAAGTTACAATTCAAATCCACACCTTATACCTTTCTTGGATATTCCTCTAACCATAAAGGCTATAAGTGTCGCGATGCTTTAGGAAAAATTTATATATCCCGACATGTCACATGTCATGAATATGAGTTCCCATTTTGAACAAGTCTAAGTCATTCCAAATCATCCAGTAGTAACCCACATTATTCTACAACTAGCTCCAAGTTGATCATTGTTCCACATCCACCACCAATAAATTTGACTACCATACAACCCCAACAACCAGGATCACAACAACTTTTCTTGAGTGACTCACCATCACCTGTGTCTGACCCTATTGAACCTACTGTCCCATCTGAGTCAAGTCAACCTAGTTCCATTATCCCATCTGAGTTTAGACTGGCCTCACCAAATATAGTCAATACCCATCCTATGGTCACCCGTAGCAAAGTAGGTACCTTCAAACCTAAAATATACCATGCCAAGGTACCTAATTTATCTGAAACTATACCTATTGATGTTCATGAGGTAATGATGTACCCTCATTGGCGAGATGCTATCCAAAATGAGCTAAGAGCTCTCACAAAAAATAATACTTGGACACTTTGTACTTTTCCTTCTTCTAGGAGATCCATTGGCTGCAAGTGGCTCTTCAAGGTTAAAAAGAAGCCTGATGGGACTGTCGAAAGGTACAAAGCAAGACTCGTTGCTAAAGGGTTTTTGCAACATGCTGGATCAGATTTCAATGATACTTTTAGTCCCGTAGTTCGTACTACTATTGTGAGGGTGGTTCTCTGTAACACCCCTAACCCGTGTCCGTCACCGAAACAGGGTTATGAAGCATTACAGAACATAACACGGTTCAATACATACATTTATCAATAATTATCACATTGTAATTAATATCATAAAATAATCTCTAACATACTTAAAATGAGCATACAGTTATTAAACACTCTAAAACTACAGCTAAATAAACATAATTAATTTCACACCTCACAAGGCATTCGGTAATAAATCTGCAACATTTAAACATCTATGACCATGACACATATAATACCATTTCAAACATCAAATTCTGATACCATTTATCTCATTCAAATAAGCAACCAAAACTAATTCAATATATGCTTCATTCCTAACATAATCATGCAATCATTTTAAATACATTTTAACTAAACAGAACATACCAAATTCACATGTTAATCTCACCAAATTAGCAACTACCAATACTAAACACAAATGCCAAATCAAATCATACCAAAACCTCAACTATATGTTATACTAACTATACTAATTTCATTCTTCGCATAATCAATCATATAAACACTAAGACATTTCTAATAATTTGGCCAAATGCATAGGTTAATAATAATCCACACCAAATAATCAAATTCACATGGCATAGAATAGTCATCACATAGCAAATATGAACACATACTAATATTAACATCTAACCGAATAATTAACCATATGACTATACCAAGTTTGCCGAATCTCAAGATATATTATAAACATCACCTACCATTTGTCAATTCACATAATAAGCTCATTTGCATAGCCAAAGTAACTTCCAACAACTACATCATTTACAAACCAACTTACATGGCTAAAACCACAACCCAAAAACCTACCACATGATCACTAGCCTATACATGCCATATACTAAATTTACAAGCTTCAAAAGTACCAAAATGATGATCGATAGTGTGACGATGGTTCTTGACGATCCCCGAGCTCAAGCTAGCTTCGATTATCTAAAAAAATAGGGAAAAAATGCACACAAAGTAAGCTTTCAAAAGCTTAGTAAGTCATAAACAAATAAATAGTCATAAAAACATATATAATCTATTTTAGTTAAGCCGAAT